>NW_015387155.1:330593-342921 GCF_001527695.2 Protobothrops mucrosquamatus
CCAGTGTCAGACTAGGGTCATCAGCATTATTACTGTTTCTTCCAATTTTAAAACTGCATACATCTTCTTCCAGTCTTCCAAGTCTTTTCTACTTTCAACAAATGAAGTGTTACCATCTGCACATCTCAAATTGTTAGTATTAAATAAATTTGCAGACCAGCAAAAGCTGGCTTCTTCTGAGGCCAGCTGTGTCTTATATTTCCAGTTGCTAAGCAATTCTGAGCTTTGTGTTTCACCCAACAACATTTGAGGGGGTTTCTGTTTGTGAAATAGGACTTCTTCCTCTCATATCTCCATGATATGCAGTAGAGGTTTTTCCTACTCCCCAGAACAGGAAAGAGGCCAGAGGAAGCTACAAAAAGACGGAAATTAATTTGCCAGACATTGTTGGGTTTTACTTTTATTATCATGTAATAATCAAGGAGTGGGGATATGAGTAGAAAAGAAGTAAACAGTTATAGAAAGTGCTTATCAAAGAAAGCAGTATTATCAATTTTTATTTGTTTTGGCTGAACAAATCAGAGAAATTTTCACTATTCTCTATTGATCCTCAGCCCAACATTACCTTCCATCTCAATTAAAATAAATACATTTTCAGCTATTGAATGGAATATAGGAGATTAATGAATGTATTTGTTCCTTTACTACAATTAAGATTCATTCTTTGGTTTATTTATTTGCATATATGCTTATTAATATCTGTATAGCAGTCACAGGGAAACATGCTCAGTTTTTGAACTATAGAGAAATTAGTGGGATTTTTTTCTTGTCATGTTTCTTCTACCCCACTCTACCCCACCCCCAAAAAGAAATCCAAATATGTCAGGATCTGCTACAGCATTCAAGGGACATTTTTGCTGGAACTATCACATAGAAAGAATTAAATGCTAATTGTTTATACTGAGTGGTTTCTAGGTGGTAGTATCTAAGCAGACCTCATCGCAACTGTTTTACTCTGAAGGATGATAAGGAGATTCTCTACAACATCCCATTTGCATGAGTGATTCATTCCAGAGGTACTTACTTCACTGAATCCTCTTTCTTACTCACCTCTGGATTCAGCTGAGCTTCAAAATCTTGTCTTTCAGTTTTCATTAAGTAGTACAAATAGTGTCATAGAAATATTTGCTTCCCTGCTGGAGAATGCTATCCTGATGAGTCTGTTGAAGAAGTAAAAGCTTTCCCCAGTTGAGAATAAAGATCTAGCAGAAGTTCTGGAACAGATGAGGAAGAAGATCTGGAGCTATGCAAACAAATCCCCCATTCCTTCTGAGCCTTTGCTTCTTTAATAGCACTTTAGTATTTATTAATCAATATTTAGTATTTATCAATCAATATTTAATATTTATTAATCAATATTTATTCAAGGCTGTTAGTTGATGCCACATCTATTTCAGCTCTATTCGAAATATAGGAATCAGATATGGGAAAAAAGGATATTATGGGAATCATATTCTCACTGAGAATAATATTCAATTTATTTATAGAATAAATAAATTGCTTATGGAAACTTGGCCAGTTGGAATGAAGTATCCTATTACAACTTGATTGTTTATTGGCATCCATTATGCATGCCAATATGTACAAATAACAGCCAGTGAAGGGACATGTTTCTGTTTCTGAGGAATCAATGAATTGGATCAAAGGCTGGAGGGTGCCCAACTGTGCCTTGTATCAGTAATGATAAATGATTAAACACAATATGTATTGGGATTATTTGACCTTAGGAATATTAAAACTAAATGTGCAATGGAATAGTACCCTAAATGCCTATGAACAGAATATCTCCAAATGGAAGTGAAGGGGAAATAATATCTTCCATTCATTCAATTTTCTTGAAAATGTGTTCTATAAAGTCATGGGGGATTTTCAGAGATGTGTGGATAGTACAGGAACCTGCAGTAAAGATAGTAATTAATTATGGTGATCAACAAAGCAATAAAAGTTTCTGATTATATGTCCATTAATGAAAACTGCAAAAAAATATGGAATAATAATCTTAAAATTAGTTTAAAGGGGAAATAAAATCAGATCACCACTCTCTATTTATTCAATCTTTTATGCAACATTTTTTTCTGATAACCATATAAACACAGACAGAAGGATAATTGAAGGAGGTGATCGGGCATGAAGTTTTAATGAAATTGAATTACGTAGCTAAATCTTAAATGCTAATTCCTTATGATTGCCTTCCTCCTCCTCATATATCACTATATGTTTGAGTGACCAAACCAAAACGACAGTGATACAAATATATGTAACCCAGTGGACATGCTAATAGACGTGGACTAGAAAAGGACATTCAGCTGTAGGTTATACTACTGTGTTGGAATATGCAACAGTTATAATGAAATGCTCCATGTGCTAGTAAGGCCACTAGTTAATGCCTTGGTAGGACCACACTTGGAATATTGCATCCAGTTTTGGTCATCACAATATAAGGAAGATGTTGAGATTCTAGAAAGAGTACAGAGAAGAGCAACAAAGATGATTAGGGGATTGGAAGCTAAAACATATGAAAAGAAGTTGCAGGAATTGGGTATGTATAGTTTAATGAAAAGAAGCACTAGGGGTGACATGATAGCAATGTCACATAAGGGGCTGCCCCAAAGAAGAGGGAGTCAAGCTATTCTCCAAGGCACCTGAAGGCAGGACAAGAAGCAATGGATAGAAACTAATCAAGGAGAGAACTAACCTAGAACTAAGGAGAAATTTCTTGACAGTGAGATCAATTAATCAGTGAAATAACTTGCCTCCAGAAGTTGTGGGTGCTCCATCATTGAACAAGACAACCATTTGTCTGAAATGTTATAGGATTTCCTGCTTGAGCAGGTTGGACTAGAAGATGTCCAAGATCTCTTTCATCTCTGTTATTCCAATGTATTGTGTAAGGATGATATACAAGCAACTCCTTTGAGTCAGACATGTCTTCTGGTGATTTCATGGACATAGCAATGGAGTTTTTCTTGGTGACAATATTGAAGTGGTTTGCTATTGCATTCTGGGATTTTTTTCAACTTCCCAGTTTAGTCTAAGGCTCTAGAATTCCTTCCTGGAATTCCTGGTAATATTTACCAGACCTGATGCCCTTTCTCAGCCTAGAAATGGACTGCCATATAGACCCAACAGAAATGTGTGATAAGTAACAATTATCTAGGGCAGGAAACCAAATTTCTAGTTGTTTTTCACCTACAATAAATAAGTGTGCATTTTCTGTAATTCTCAGTGGCTTCTTTCATTCTTATTTTCTGATGTCTAATTTAAAAGTTGCCTTTGATGAGATGGGTGACTATATCAATTTAATATATGGATGAATGGATATATGGATGGATAGACAGATAAATAGACAGATAAAAGCAAATTACTATGAGCAAAATCACACTGAAAGCTGAATAAGATGGCTGGAAGCAATCACAGCCATCAAACATCTTCATTACCATATTTGACAGTGATCTTGTGAGTTATGTATATTAAAATGTTGACCCTGAATCACAAGGGCAATTTGGTCAGCTTATTTCCTGGTATGTGTAAAGAAATGCCAAATGTAATAGCACAATCAGTGTAATAGGTGATGCTTTCCATTGGTGGGTCATTTTAAAAATCTTTATTCACTGACACAAAAAGCAACCCTGCAGATTAGATAGATAAACAGATTAGTTAGGAAGGGAAAAATACACTGGGTTATTCTTCTGGTAAAATGAAGCACTGTACCTTGTTTTACTAAAGGAGAACCTACAGAACTATAAAGATCTTTTCTATTCCATTTGATTGAGTCTTCAAGCTGAGCAACTATAACTCTGAAATTTTGGACATGAAAACATCTCTATCCTAGATTTATTTTCCTGGAGAGGAGATAGAAAAAATTAAATTTTAATATGTGGCTGTGTCTGAATGATTGTGAATCTATTTCAGAGCCTGTCTTTCAAGCAGAAACAGTTTAATTCTCTGTCACTTTTTTCTTATTCTGAAACATTAAAATTTCTGTTTTCTTTCTTGCTTTCCAGAGTATCTGTACAGTTATGCTGGATGGTTGTTTTGTAAGCCTGAAGTTCTGGTCCATTTAACAGCTGATGGAAAAAGGCCAACACAGACATGAAACTATCTGGGGTCTCCGAAATGGCTTTTTCTTTCCCCTTGGCCATCAAACTGAGCCTCCTATGTAATGTATGGTAATGAATCAGCACTTGAAAATGCTAAATAAATTAGTCCTATGGAAAGAACTAGCTGTGAAAGCCATATAAACACTGTTGTATTACCCCAAGGTTTCTAATAATTGCTGTTGATTGGTGGTAGTAGCAATGGTTGTGGTTGTGACAGGCCATTTCAGCGGAGGAAAAAACAAACAAACAATTTGTTCTTGTGTCCACCAGTCCCCAGATTAACTTGCATCTTTATCCATGGGTATTGTAAAACATGTAGCAAATTCAGCTGATTTTGTGGAGTAATTTACTCTATTTTGTGGAGTAATTTACTCTATATTTTTTAGAGAGTGTATTTTAATTACAATGGCTGAATGAAGAATTAGATTGCTATGCACTTGGAAATTATTCCTCTTTAGTTTGCTCTTTCCATTCCTAATCTGGAAACCATCAGTTGATATGAAATATATATATATATATATATATATATATATATATATATATATATATATATATATATATATATATATAATGTATCATTCCTCAGAAAACCTCTAAAGGCTATCCAAAATGGAACATATTATTCACTGAAAAAAAGCAATTTTAAGTGCTATAGAGAAATCAGTTGATAAATGATGAAGACATGCAATGTTTTCACAACTCAAAAAAAAGAGGGAAATTCTGTTGAGTGTATTACTATATCTGCTTATGGGAAAATAAGCATATCCAGAGTTATCTGTGCATTTCCCACTGACCTGATGCAAAAATGCAGAAAACCCTAGTAGGAACAAGGCCAGGTGAACTGTGTTTAATCTGTAATGAAATTCTCGTATGTCCATATGATGGGTTCCTAAAAAAAGAGCAGAAATCTCTGCAGGAATTAAAATATACACTTTAATGCTGTCTGATCAGATAATCTTAATTATGAATTCAGATCCATTAGTGACTTTAATTTCAGATTTTTGCTTTTCAGGTTTAGAGGCATTTTTTTCTTCAATATTTTTAACTCCCATGGTTTTGATTGCTTGAATCTGATTTCCCCCCCTTTCCCAATGCATAAAATAATCTGTAATATCCACACTTCTTCCAAACCATTTTGAAGAGTGGACAGCTTTAATACAGAGAGAGTAAGAGTGAATGAGTGAGTGAGTGAGTGAGAGAGAGAGAGAGAGAGAGAGGGAGGGAGGGAGGGAGGGAGGGAGGGAGAGAGAGAGAGAGAGAGAGAGAGAGAGAGAGAGAGAGAGAGAGAGAGAGAACTGAGTCTGATTATGCATTAAAACTGAGGATAAGATGGGTGCCTTTTAAAACAAAAAAGTAACATATGGTTCAGAATATGCAAAGGTGGTCATATTGCCTTCATATTGCAAGAATTTAAGAGCTGACAACTCTTAAAGAAGCTGCATCTTTTCCTGGGCTCATAGAGTGGTAGCTTTCCAAGTCTATAAAAATAAAAATTTAATAAAAAGAGGTACCAACATATGTGATATGCACAACTGTGCATGCTCCAAATAAGCTTTCCCCATTTGTATTTGAATATCTTCACAGTCCTAATCAAATTCATAGCATTTTCTTTTTAAAGGTCTGTTTTTCTTTTATAGTATTCATTAGGCTATAGTCATGGGTCTTATATGTATACATTTGTTCCATCTTAAAATAGTGTAACATCTGGATTATACAAACCTATTCTGACTGAGAATAATTCTTTAGGGTCTTTGATAAGGATCTATATCACTTCCTTCTCACAGAAAATATCTGAAACTTCTGCATACAGAAAATCCTATGAATATAGTGTTTTCCACTACTGCACAGAATTATGATTGTTCCTAAAATCAAGATCATATGAAGCATTAATGCTACTTTATAATGCCTTGGTAAGATCAGCCTTGGACTATTGCATCCTGTTTTGGTTGCCCTGATGTAAAAAAAGATATTGAGACTCTTTTGGTACAGAAAAGAGAAAAAAAAAGATGATGAGGGGACTGGAGGCTAAAACATACAAAGAACGGTTCTGGAACTAGGTATGTCTAGTTTAATGAAAAGAAGGACTAGGAGTAACATGATAGCAGTGTTCCAATATCTAAGGGGCTGCCACAAAGAAGAGAAGGGTCAATATATTCTCCAAAGCACCTGAAGCTAGGACAAGAAGCAATGTTATTTACTGTTTCTTAAATTCTTGATCTTCAATTTCTTGGCAGCATCTGGTTGGATAATGTACTAGAAGACTAGCTAAGATGGACTTTTGGTCCCATTGAGCAAAAGCTATTTTATATACTTACCACACATTACTACCTAGTCATATTTTCTTGCAGTGCTTTGGATGGTATTCAGCTCTTTAGCTGGTCTCCTGATCCCTATGTAATGACTGAGTGCTCCTGTAGTTAATTTTAACATTTATGTCTTCTACTCTCATGTTCTTTGGGTCTGTTAAATTTTATGTGTTGTAAAACTGTTTATGATTCATGGTGACCCAGTGCTCACTTTAGCTACAAGGTTTAACTGTAAATTCTAAGCTTGGTCTTCTATAGTCAGTTTTATGTTTTTTTCTTCTTCACCACATCAGCAACCAAGATTGGCTGAGAATGTAATAAAGGACAGCAAATACAGCCAGTATTTTTAGGTCGTCTGAAACAAGAACAGCCAATCAGAGTGAGATATATTTTACTAGGAGATAGCTGTCTTCATTGAACCAAACAGACTGCAAAAACTAAACTGAGAAAACCACTCCACCAATTTAAAGGCCCCTCCTTATTTGAATAGTTATCTTAAATCTATATTTCCCTATTTGAGGAGATTAGTTTTGTTCCATTTAATCTAATAATCTAATTTTATGACTTTTTTCAATACTAATGTTACTAAAAATTTCAATTTAAAGCAATAACATTTACTACAAAAAGAATAAAAAATAAGGTCCAGAAAACAAGAGAGAGAAATAGAAAGAAAAAAGAATATAGTAAAGAAAAATAAAATATATAAAGAAATAACTTTCCCTTTCATCATAGCAACTGTAAACAATTATGGTAACCTATCACCCTCTCTTAAAATACAATGATCTTTTTTCATGTATCACAATTCTTATCTATAAACAAATCTATAAAACCTTGTCATTTGATGTCAGCAAAAGTGATAAAAAATACTTTCACTATATTGAAAACAGCATAATTATAAGTTAAAAAAGTATGATAGAAAATGGAATAATTTTAAAATCTTCAGGATGTGCATGTTTTCATTTCAGATAGCACTTTTGAATTATTTATTCTGGAAATCAAAAATAATATGCTAAAATTAGAATATACATTTCCATTTGTTTTGGCATTAGAAAATTACTTGGTGTTGCAGAACCTTGGTCTTATTTGTCAAGCAGAAATTCAAGGTAGATTTCACTACAGAAAATATCTGCCTGACTTAATTGTTTACCTCTTGTCAACAATTTGTTAGCACATCCTTTTCCTGATCTTTTCCAAATTACTTTAATAGAATGACAAATTCTGGGCAAGAATGACACAAACATTTGAGGCCATGTTGCAGAATCTGTGTCAGAGACCCACTAGGGAAGAACAAAGGAAAAAGTTGTGATGCCGAAAGGAAAAAGTAGGCATAATTAAGTCACATCACCTTTCATCATTTTTCTTAACCTTGTCCACTTCTTTAAAATATTTTTTCCTCTCTCACCTTATCCTGTTATAATTGTTACATAATTACAATTACCAATTTTAATTTTAAATTATTAACTTGAAATTGACAGCACACAGCACACAGCCCATTGACTATGTTGCTATTCTGCCTTGTTTTGCACACATGCCAAGTTCTTTAGATTCATTATTCATCATTAATTTTGCTTTTCTGTAAATCCATAACAAGTATAGTTAATCTATATTTGTTTTCCAGATGTAAGCACTTCTGCCAATATACTTTTGGTAGGTCATTTTATGTTTCCTAGGTATAACTCCCTGTTTATTTTTATGGTTCCTTATTTTCTAGTGGTGGTTGCTGTTTATTAAAGATGGAAGATTGTTTTAGACAGGAAATCAGCAAAAGAGCATTTTTATCAATGAAACAATTAAATCACCACATCAAAGCATATTCCTGAATACAACCCTATTTTAAAGCAACCAATCAAATTGGGTGGTTTGGAAAGCTTCATTGTCTTTTAACTGACTTTGCAGGTATGATGGGTTTTTCTGCTGCATCTGTGTTGTTACAGGCCATACACAAAGTTTCAACCTCAGTTCCATATATGGAGAACTGAAGGGTGGAATAATACAATGGGAACTTTCTAGTATGTCATTAAGGGCTGTCATCATATAAATACTCTGCCAATCAAACCTCTTTAAGGTAGCAAGAAGAACATTGTCTTAAACTTCATTCACTTCCTCAGCTCTCAACTACTTTAATGTGCAAACCAGAAACCTGAACTTTGTGTTAATAGAATGTTATATTTTGGAGCTAACTGTTCCAAAACAACTACATTTTGGCTCAAGGCTGCTTAGTCTTGAGGTAAGCATTATTTATAAATTCTGTATGATAATGGCATATGTAAATTTCTTGACATGGATGAATGGAGGGCCTGGATTACACAAGCAATTTTTTTTCTGCTTTTATGAATGACTTTTTAAGTTTTAAAGGTCTATAATCCCCAATATTTCCTCCCATTTTACCAAAAAAGAAAAACAGCTACAGACATTTTGATGCTTTCCCATTATTATAGTCTGTGGACTAATCCTATGTAGAGTAAAATCTTATATGTCAAAATGACTTAAATCAGGCTTTGCCCTTGAATTTGAAGTCACAAACTTTAACCAAATCATACCTGCTTTCAATTTTAAATCAGGGCTTAATGTTTTTACAGACACAGGCCAGTTGTTTATTATGGAAGTATTCAATGAACTTTTTAATATTTGACTACGAAATCTATACTATATGGAAAACTATATTTGATGCTAAAGCAACGGAGCTTCAGAAAAGCAGTCTCATGACAGATAAAATAAACACCAGAAAATTCCACATCGTATTTCTCCATGGTGTTGTCTAGCATCTCAAACCTGCCACATGCAATTTTATTGACTTTCATTATCAGTATTGTGGACATCTCCCAAATTGCTCCAATATGCAACAGATGCAACTTGTAGAAAGCATTCAGTGGCAAAGAAAACTCAATATCTGGGCCAATGCTTTACCTAATGGAAGTTTAATTGCCTAGCAGCTGCTCCTTGAATGTTGATGTTGGACCTGTATATTTCCTGATTGTCAAGTCTAGCATTTGGTTGCTCAGATCAGCCAAGGTGGCTGACAATTCCCTTCCTTATAAAACCCATGCATTTTGCTAATTTTTTTTGAGTTAAGAAAAGGAGTCATTGCTTTTTGTTTGACTGAATCACTTCCTATTCCTCTTCAAATTACCTATAATACAACAGTGCTAAGACAGTAGGAGTTTCAGTTTAGAGAAATCAAAATATGTTTGCAACACATTATCTGACAGCATGACCAAAGCATGATATCACACAATGTTTGAGTTTGGGTTTTGAAATGCATGTCTTAGCATTTAGGTACTATTAAATACAACAATATTATCTGTTCAAAATCTTCTCAAAATGTTTTACATCAACATCAGTAATAATTTTAAAATCTATCTCTATCTCTTCTTATTCTTTAAAAATATAAATAAAAGCTTCTTATGAGAAAAGCAAGATGAGTGCACTTTTTCCTGCAATTATTACTATTTCTGAGGTTGATTATGTTTATGATTTTGCCATATGTAGGCACACTATGCAACATTTACCTTGATTGCTGCAATTTTATTCTATTTTTAAATTTCTCTTTATAAAATACAACATCCATATAATAATTATTAAAATCCCTTTAAGAAGCCATTTATGTTTCCTCAGGAGCCATTATTATTTCATTGTATAGATTTTATAGTTAGATTCATACAAAATGCACTGAATATTAATAAAGCAACACTGAAATTCATTGAAGTGTATTGTACAATTATTTCTTTAATTGCTTGGTGAGGGAATTATTGCTTTGCATTGCAATAAAAAAAGAATGCAGTGGTTTTGATAAGTTCTCCAGGGCAAATTTTACCAGGCTGCAATCTTGAAATTCATTCTCTTTCCCTTGAAGATGTTTACTCCTCTTAAAGAACTATACTTCTTTCCAACTCTAGAAGACGATATTGATGACCTAAGTTGAAAAAAAATGTATAACTAGAAACTAGAAAAATAAATAGAAACATGTGCAGCTCGCATTCTTGAAACAACAAAGGTGTAAATCTGATATAGAGATGACACCATATATATAGTTATTTGATTTAAAATATAAATTGTCAAGTCCTTAATAAATTTTCCAGCAAATTTGAAAAACTCAACAGTGGCCACAGGATTGGAAAAGGTCAGTTTACATTCCAATTCCAAAGAAAGGCAATGCCAAAGAATGTTCAAACTATCGTACCATTGCACTCATTTCACATGCAAGTAAAGTTATGCTTAAAATCCTACAAGATAGACTCCAGTTATCTCTGAATCAGAGCATAGCTATATCAGCACAACAATGAAAAATATTCTGTACCTGGAATGTCTGAAAACATCCTTCACATGGGAAACAATGAGAAGGAGCCTATTTTGCTTAGAACGGAAAGAGAAACAGAACATAAATGGATGGATGATGGGAGAAGGAAACGTTTCTTGGGACATTTTGGTCATGTGAAGAAAGGTAGGTAAAGCTTAATAACCAAGTATCTGCCTTTTCCAGATACAGACCACATCAATTGACAGCCTTAGATAATTGAAATTAAAAATGAGAAATTACAACCCTTTGGGATATAAAGATATCTCTTACTTCTTGGTGTTTGGGGCTTTTTTTTTTTTTTTTTTTTTTGCAANTTTTTTTTTTTTTTTTTTTTTTTTTTTTTTTTTTTTTTTTTTTTTTTGCAAATATAGATATATAATCATCATGTTATTCTCTTTTGAAATAAGCAACATTATACAGATCACAGAAAAGAGTATAAGAAATAATAATAATAAAATAATAGTATTATAGTAATAAATCTTTGGGTACAATCCCAAAACAACTGGAGCACCACTTGAATACTATTGGTATTGACAAATTCACCATCAATCAATTGCAAAAGGCAGCTTTACTCAGTATAGCTTACATCCTTACAACATCAGACATCAACATCTGCCTATCAGTGGTCCTTGGAAAGGACTTGAAACACCATGAGTTTTTCCACTTGATAGGTGGTCAAAAATGCCAAATCCAGTCTGAACATTTGTCTGGCTGTTCGACAAACAATAACAATAAATCTAGGTGATTTATCTTTAAACCACTCAGAGTCATTCTGAAAATGAGATAAGCAGTATCTACATTTGATGGATAGGTAGGTAGGTAGGTAGGTAGGTAAGTAGGTAGGTAGATAGATAGATAGATAGATAGATAGATAGATAGATAGATAGATAGATGGATGGATGGATGGATGGATGGATGGATGGATGGATGGATGGATGGATGGATAGATAGATAGATAGATAGAGCTTAAAACCAATTAGTGCATCCTAACACCATTTGTTTTATCTTTCAATACCTTTCTATTTTTACTAACTACTCTTCTTTTCACTATCTCTATAAAAATGTCTTGGTTTTTTAATTTTCTCTTTTTTAAGATGTCATTGACTCCATCAGCCACCATTGTTTAGTCTTTCTCTTTTAATTCACCCATTTACTTGACTTTCATCTAAAATTTCACAGTTCAATCCTCAGTCATTTTGTCTTCATGAGTGAGCCACCCTTTTTATTTCTTTATTTCACAACCATTCATTTTTTTATCCTCTTCTCTATTTTTTTTCACCATGAATGTTTCTTACGTATCCAGTTCCAATGCTTTAAATTTTATGTTCCCTAGACATACCCAACTCTCATTTCCATATAACAATATGGGGAGAAAATGCTCTTATCCAAAGCCATTGTTACTTTGTTGACACTCATTCCTTGCAATAGAAAGCATATTACCCAGAACATTTATACAGGATTTACATATTATAACATTTATATCTTTTTGCTTGCCTTGTTTGTTTATTTTATATTTATCCTACCTTTAGTTTGGGTCAACTCAAGGAGGCATACGTACCTAATCCTTCTGCCTTATATGTTCCCCACAACAAACAGGTGGGTTTGGCTAAAAAACAGTGCCTGCC
>NW_015387155.1:343058-352244 GCF_001527695.2 Protobothrops mucrosquamatus
TTTTTTTTTTTTGTACATGGCGGCGGAGGCCTAAAGCGAAAAGGTTTTATAAAACCCAGCTGAAGGCCTAGGACTGGGGCAATGGTGCGCGTGCCCATAGAGAGGGCTCTGAGTGCCGCCTCTGGCACCCGTGCCATAGGTTCGCCACCACTGCCCTAGACTATTATCGATAAATACATTAAAGAAGCAAGAAGACATTGCACATTCTTAACACATTCCCTGCTTAGTGCTAAACAGCAAGTATCTGGTTTGCTCACTCCTATCTAGTAGAAATTCACTACACTTTCGAAATTATAGCCTTCTGATCATCACCTTCCCAGATACAACCCACCCAGGTTTTGTTGCATTCACTCTTACTGTACAGACCCAGATGCAGTTTTCTTATTCACAAATTGGACAACCACCAACCACATCCATTTCTTAACATTTTTCCAGGATACACTTATATTTTTCAATCTTCTCACATTTATTACTTTCATTTCATCCTTTTTTCTTGAGCACTATCCAAATCAGTTGTATCCTGTGATAGCTTCCCAAAGTGAGGGTGAAACATTAACAGTTTCAGAGCTGGTATGGTCACTCCCCCCCCCCCAATTCATAAAAGTGACCATTGCATGACTCCAGCCAAATGCCCCCATCTCAGGAGGCTTTTTATCATTCAGAGGGACATGGATCTAAAATGAAGGTGACTGAACTAAAGATCCTGTTCAACACCTCAAGACTAATAGCCTTGAACCCTCACAGATAACAACACAAGACAGTGTTTCAGCCAATTCCCTAGGACCTATGTAGCTGCAGCTCATTGCAGTACAAATCTCAGGACTTTCT
Organism: Protobothrops mucrosquamatus; assembly: GCF_001527695.2. NCBI lineage: Eukaryota > Metazoa > Chordata > Lepidosauria > Squamata > Viperidae > Protobothrops > Protobothrops mucrosquamatus. Next base: position 343,887 of record NW_015387155.1, read on the forward strand.
TTACCAAGTGTTAAGAAGAGTTCTGACATTAACCAGTTCTTTCCAGAACTGGAGCATCCTTTTATGATATCTTCTTCTTGTTGGACCTGATTTGTAATAGCAAATCATTATTTCTTTTTTTCTGTCTTAGTAAATAACTTAGTAAATAAATTTAACAGCTGTTGACCCTGATTGCTCAGCCAAAGTTCTGAATCACGTAGCCCACTTGTTTCTAGATATTGAGAAATTCCAACATGTAGTGCAGTCGTTGTTGGACCAAGTGACAACCAATCCAGTGTGGGTTTCTGCAAGTTAAATTTCACTATGTTATTTATGTAAGAGACATTCTTTGTCTGGCTCCTCTGATGAGACCTGTCATTGAACCTCTGGCATAGGTCTCATCTTCCTCAGAGCATGCAAGCCCCACAACCACATCAAGGTGCTTCACCATGGGATTATTATTATTTACAGCCATCCACTCCAAAGCACCCTGGACAACTTGTAACATATCAAATATACAATTAATAACATAGCAGCAAAGCATAACAATCCAGGCAAAGCAGCCATAATGGTAAAAAAAACACAATAGAGGCCCATTAGCATACTAACTCCAGACCTAGGAACAGAGACAGGGTTTAAGAGCCGTTGTGATGCAGTGGTTAGAATGCAGTACTGCAGGCAACTTCTGCTGACTGCTGGCTGCCAGCAGATCAGGAGTTCAATTCTCACCCACTCAAGGTTGACTCAGCCTTCCATCAAGGTTGGTAAAATGAGGACCCAGATTGTTGGGTGCAATATGATGACTCTGTAAACCGCTTAGAGAGGGCTTAAAAGCACTGTGAACTGGTATATAAATCTAAGTGCTATTGCTATTAAGGTCTTTCCAGAACTCTAAGAAAATGGATGCCGTACAGATTTCTTGGTGGATGCAGCAGAGAAGGCACCCTTCTTCTTTCTCATAAGATGACAATGTTTAATTGAAGGGTGCTGAAGCATGCCCATTTTTCCTAATACAAGGATACAGGGATGGGAAGAAACTGTTGGAGACAGATCATAGATAACTAGACCCTATGTCACAAGGCCAGTCTTACCCAAAACAGGCTCATACCATTCTATGCAAACTAGAACCTTCCTTATAAACCAGCATTCTATTGCTTACATTCTACTACCTAGGAGATATCACAGCATATAGACTCTGGATTCTTTTCCCAATAGCATGTACTGTATGTATAGAAAGATTGTGAAAGCTGTCGCATTCTCTCTCTTTCCTTACCACTCTTTCATACTGTTTATATGCAAGGAATTTAATGTTCTCTTTTGTTCTTTGTTTTAATTCCAATGGGGAAGGCTGCTCCACTGAACCCTTCTCACAAAAACCTCAAACAAATGCATAAGCCACCATCCGCTTAAATGAAATATACATTTGAATTTATATGATGATTTGTTTAAGTCTCAGTCTAGCTGCATAAGTTTGTCAATGCTTGAACTTCTCATCTGTGGGCGGCCACATAGCACTATAACTATTCTGAACTGACATTGAAGACTATTGATAATTACACCTCTGGGATATCATAAATGCATGAAGTAAAACTCTGTCAAACATGGAACCTTCCAGAGATAAGAGTTGCTTTATTATTCAAGTAAAGGCATTTGGAATTAATTAATTGAGAACAAAGTTCTCAAAAGCCTATTTATCTATGTTTTAAAATTAAAGAAAAAAAAACAATAAGAACACGACCCTTTTATTTTTTTGACTACAGAGTTTATGTTCACACCCTATTTAAATACAAAGCTGGTCTGCTTGTAAAATGAGCTTTCAAGTGCTTAAATGACAAACCCCAGGGGAAAATATGTCTTTTATTAACAACTGCTAGTTCAATTCTAATGTTTAGGGAAAACCTAGTCTTGCAGGAGTAAAAGATATCTTCAGATTCAGAAAACTGCTGAGTGAGATGGACCAGGTTATTTCTGTTTAGTGTTCTGTGTCCAGGGCCTGTTATCTGATTCTCTCTTGGCTGATTGAATTTAAATTGCCTCAGAGAAAAACCATCAATTTTCTATGTTATTCAGTTTCTATTATCTGAATGATGGGATGAATACACAGCATACCTTGCTGCATTATGAAAGATAATGCATGCAAATACACCCAACTGTGGTTTCTATATGTTTCTAAAAGTATGCAAGCCTTCAAAAGCAATTTGTTATTAATGATGAAAGATCAATAATGCCAAACTATCCATGGCAAATGCATTTATTTATGAGAGAATCAAAGCCCTGATGGATCAGAATAATGGCCCATCTAGTCCATGATTCTATGTCACACACTGGTTGACAGGATGCAGTCAAGAAGCTCAACACTTCTATCAATGCTCATTAGAACTGATATTTCAGATATAAGAGCAACCTTGGTTTATCGGTTAAGGCACCAGGTGATTGTGAGTTCTAGTTCCACTTGAGACATGAAAGCTGACTGGATAGTTTTGGGCCAATCACTCTCACTCAGCCCATTGTGAGGAAAACAGGAGGAGGAAGGAGTATTAGATAGATTTTCTGCCTTGGGTTATTAATAAAAATAATGAAAGCAGGATATAAACAACAAATGCCTGTAATACAAGAGGCAATCTACCCAAAGTAGTGGTCTTTGATAGCCAATGAGCAAGAGCCATTGCTATGTAGTCTCTGGTTGAAGTGATTTAGTGATACAGTATATGCTAAAACTGCAAGAACTCTCTGAGTAGAATGATAGTAGTCATTCCAAATATGCAGGTTTCGGCCAAACTGCTGTCACTGGCCTATATTGGGCATTGCAGATACAAACTGCAAATCATTGCAAGTCATCTTTGATTTTATCCCATTTTCTGTCTCCTGACTTTATTCTGTTTCACTTATATTTTAGTTTGTGATTTTCTCTCCCTCTCCCTAGACTATTCATTTTAGTCCAGTTGGAATTTATATTTTTATGTGAATTTTGCAAATATATTGCTTTTTGTTACTTTTGTGATAAATCATTTAGGCACAAAATGCACATTCTAAAAGAAAGGACCAAAAAAAACCTATATATTGGGAAAATCATTTGTAAAAATGAAGTATTGCTATCTTTGTGGGACTTTTTGTAATATATCACTTTTAAAAATTATTTTCTCTAACACTATATTTTTGTAAACTCTTTCATATAAAGCCTTATTGAACAGTTTATTAAAATATATATACATTTTGGTGCACAGGTTCGGTTGAGTTATAATTAATGGAAAAAGACCATTAACACATAGCATATTCTTCTGTCTATAAGACACATCCTTGTATAAGATGCTCTGGCATGTGAGTTCCAAGCTTACAGCAAACAAAGTCAGCTCTGGGAGCAACCACCTCCCAGTGCTATAAATAGACGCCTCCTGGTCGACCCCACCCCTACCCACTTAACCAGCATCCAGCACGATGAGCATGTATAGTCAGTTTACAGCAGCAGCCTTCTGACCCTGATAAACAAACTGGTGTGAGCACCAGCATGACAGCAAGGCAAGGGAACCGAAGGCAGGTTTTAAACTCCCCGCCATTTCTCCGTGCCGATCAGCTGAGCGAGCAAATCCGGAAGTTCGGCTGGCTGATGATCTTGCCCCCTCCCCCCTCCCGTTAGTGGCAAACCCACAAGGACTTGACACCTGCACCGGGCAGCATGGCAGCGGCATGTAAAGAACCCATACAGGCATGCCCTGGGCTGCGGAGGTTACCATTATTTTTTCGTGTATAAGATGCTGCACTTGTATAAGATGCACCTGATTTTTGAACAGGGTATTTGCAAGAAAAAACAATGTCTTATACTGTACATGGAAAAATATGGTAGATTTCATTCAGTAGGGTGAGTGTCCTACAGAAGAACTTTCTACTATAAGAAAGAACAATTGGCCAAGTAAGTTCAGTTTTTATTATAATTTATTTTATACCATTTACATGGTTACTATGGGCCTAAGCTTTCTTTGGACTCAAGTTGAACCATGTTGCTATGAGATAATTTTATATCTGAGAGCCCTAGGAAGCTTATGCTACTGTTGATTGAGAATGTTTCTGATGAGTCTGGTTTAGGAGGGAAGGCTTTCTGGCAATCTTAAGTAATTAATTTAATTTCACTATACTTTGAACTAATTTGTAAACAAGCTGCTAGCATGTAGCTCGTGATAAACTTATTAATGTAATTTTCATGTTGTTTTTCCTAGCAATATGCAATTTTCTCATAGACAGAAGATGTAGGCTGTCTTAACTTTAAAAAAAAATCAGAACATTTACTTAAGCTCTGAGCCTTAGTTGTTGGTGAGGATAACAGTTGTGCAATTATATGGCAATTGATTTCCATGCAGTACAACTGGATACTGCCAAATAACTTATTTTGGGGCTCTAGGTGACTAAGAACATGGATGTGAACTTTCCCCCCACAATTTCTTTACCTTTCCTTTCTTTTTGTTGTTTATAAAATCCATGTATGCACCAATACTATAAATGGTGTTTTTCTTGTCTTGAATCTAAATGAATAAAACCTTTGTTCTGCAAAACAATATGTATATTCAAGAAGTGGAAAATGGATGAGTTTGCCCAGTAGTGAATAGAAATAATTTCTCTGCATTCCTTAGATTTTAAGAGCAGCATTTTTATCCACTGCCAATTCTATAGTATTTTGGAAGGAAAGTATGGAATGATGTCATAAGCAGTCTCAAGTAACAGAGGGAGAGAAGAAAAAAATAGTTTGCATATTTTGTACCAAAAGCAGCTGTTAATGCTCAAAGATGATAAGAACTGGGTGATAATTTCCCCATTTTTAAAGTAATATTTGCAAACCTTTTCATAAAAGATTGCAAAAAATGTAAGAATAATTGAATGTGGGGGAAAGAAAAACTGACAGATTCAGCCAGCTAAGCAAAGGGCTTGAGTGCTTAGCTCATAAAAGTCAGCATTTTAATCTAAACCATTTATGAGGCAGTTCCTCGTCTTTAATAGCTTAATGGCAGATAGGCTGTAATCAGTTTGTATCTCCTCTATTCCTGCTGAATTTGACTGATGCAGATGGGTAAGAATTTCTTGATGCAAAGTTTATTTGGAAAGTCCTTGAAAAGGCACAGTATGAAAAAGGGAGAGTTTTAAAAAATCAGAATGCAGCAAAAAGTTGATCGAATACAGAACAGGGAAAAGAGCAGCAGAAGCTAACTTCAAACAGGATCTGCTCTACCATAGCCAACATTTCCAAAGAGGTGGAGCAGAGGTGCACTGACCTGACCTTGAGAATATGTAAAATAAGTAGTAGGGCTATACAGATTTTGGAAAGGGTGCTTTATTTTAATGAAAATTCAAGCAAAACTGCCTCTTGAAGCAGCTTTGAGAAACAATGCAGCCTTCCTATCTAAGAACAGAGCAAAATAAAGCAGCGGTGTGCTTTGGTTTGCCTACTCGACTAGCAATTGCAATAACCTCTTCTTCTCCAAAACTGCTACACATCATGACATCTCTTCATCACTTCATCTCATCTAAGTGAGGAATGTTACCTTTGGAGTGCAAAGCTGCTTGTCAAGGCAAATTGAAGCCACTATGCACAGACCTATGAAATAGCTTCAGCCAAGTTTTTGCTTGTTTATTCATCTTATTTCCATATCCACCCATCTCAACAAGTTACTCGAGAGGTGTACATCATTATAGAATTCTGTCTTCCCACAGGCTTAGAGTTACTCCATGTGGACAATCTTTATTTGGTTATTTAGATATGTTATAGTTACCCAACTCCAACTGACTCCGAAAAATGATCTTATAAGTTCATTTCAATGCATATGAAATGAATAGGTTTATTTCAACCACAGGGTGAAGATTCTAGGCCAAACACACATTCTTATTCCTCCTTCTTCTCCAAATTCATAATCACAAGGTACCCTACATTTGTACAATTCCAAGTGCAAAAGTGGTACAGCTCTGATATTATTGAAATATACAAATGCACAGATACACACACACATACAATGTCTCCTTCAAAAAAAGTTTTTTAAAAAGTGCAAAACTAATTAAATAATACCAATACATCATCAAAATGCGATTCCATAACCGAGATAAATATGCAGACAAGAAACCAAAGAGCCAAAATCAATAATTGTGGAAAAGTGTAATCGTGGAAGCAAACATACAGTAAATGTCTTCATTAGGCAGTCTAATATTAACAGAAAAGATTTAAATTATACATTTGTGGCAACTCCAGATATAGCAGATGCAGCATTATTGTGTAAGTTTTCTCCTGCATCATCTCTCCTGCCGATATGCTATTAGCAATGATATACTTAAGAGTAAATAGTCAGTCAAATAATCTGGTTCCAAACATAGTCAGAAAAGACTGGCATCAAGTACAACTGAGTTAACCAAAAGATCCCATCTTTAAATTTTCCCCATGTAAACTGCTAAAAAAAATGTATCATCTAAAGTTTGTTTTCAAATGGTTTTCAAGATCAGACCCATATAAAAGTGTTTTATATTTTTAGTTTTGATTTTTTTAAAATTTACATTTTGATTATATACACCGTAGTAACAGATGTTAACATAAACATTGTTTCTACAATCTTCCTGTTTTCTACAATTATTCTACAATAGACCAATCAGTTTAACATCAATAACTGAGAAGATCCTGGAAAAGATAATAAAAAAACTGAACTGCAAACAAATAAAAACAAACAAAATCATAACTGGTAGCCAGCATGGATTTGTTAAAACAGATCATGCCAAACCAATCTTACTTCATTCTTTGATAAAGTGACCAAATTAGTAGACCAACAAAATGCTGTAGACATAGTATATTTAAATTTCAGTAAGGTATTCGACAAAGTAGACCACAATCTACTGCTTTGTAAGCTAGAAAAAGGTGGAATAGACAACATCACCATCAGATGGATTTGTAGCTGGCTGACAAACCATACTCAATGAGTAGTCCTCAATGGTACTACATCCACATGGAGAGAAGTAAGCAACGGGGTACCACAAGGCTCTGTCTTAGGCCCAGGACTCTTCAATATCTTCATCAATGAAGATGAGGGAATAGAAGGGGAACTCATCAAATTGCAGATAACACTAAACTGGCAGGAATAGCCAACACCCAGAAGACAAGCTCACGATTCAAAAAAATCTTGACAAACTGGAACAATGGGCCCTATCCAACAAAATGAGTTTTAATATGGAGAAAAGCAAAGTTTTACATTTAGGCAGGAAAAATCAAAGATATAAATACAGATTAGGTGAGACCTTGCTCAAAAACAGTAACTGTGAGAGGGACCTTGGAGTCCTAGTGGGCAATCACTTGACTATGAGTCTGCAATGTGCACCAACAGCCAAAAAAGCTAATATAATCTTGGGTTGCATAAACAGAAGCATAGAATCAAGATCATGCAAAGTATTAGTACCGCTTTATAAAACCCTAGTGAGACCACACCTGGAATACTGCAACCAATTTTGGTCACCATACTACAAAAAAGATGTTGAGACCTTGGAAAAAATTCAGAGAAAAGCAACTACAGATGATCCAAGGCCTGGAGACTAAAACATATGAAGAATTGCTGCAGGACTTGGGTTTGGCTAGTCTAAAGAAAAGAAGAAATAGGAGTGACATGATACCAGTATTCCAGTATTTGAGAGGCTGCCACAAAGAAGAGGGGGTCAAATGATTCTCCAAAGCACCACAGGGCAGGACAAGAAACAATGGTGGGAAACTGATCAAAGAGAGAAGCAATCTGGAATTAAGGAGAAAGTTCCTAACAGTGAGGACAATTAACCAGTGGAATAGCTTGCCTTCAGAAATTGTGGGCGCTCTATCACTGGAGATTTTTAAGAAGAGACTGGACAGTCACTTGTCTGAGATGGTATAGGTTCTCCTGCTTGAGCGGGGGGGGGGGGGGGGCTGGACTATAAGACCTCCAAGGTTCCTTTCTATTCTATTCTATTCTATTCTATTCTATTCTATTCTATTCTATTCTATTCTATTCTAGGAATTTACCTGTACTACATAGCTTATAAGAGTTAATTGGTTAATTGTTCTAACTATCAGGAAGTTTCTCCTTAGTTCTAGGTTACTTCTCTCCTTGATTAGTTTCCATCCGTTGCTTCTTATCCTGACCTCAGGTGCTTTGGAGAATAGCTTGACTCCCTCTTCTTTGTGGCAGCCCCTGAGATATTGGAACACTGCTATCATGTCCCCCCTCATCCTTCTCTTCATTAAACTAGACATACCCAATTCCAGCAACCATTTCTCATATGTTTTAGCCTCTATCAGTCCAAAATATTCTCAACTATTTAATTCAGCATCACAATCAAAGACAATAAATTTAATTCATTCATAGTCAAAAATTACTAGGAAATTACATTTTTTAT
>NW_015387155.1:352432-363996 GCF_001527695.2 Protobothrops mucrosquamatus
TTTTCATGCTGTATTCTTTGTAAATTAAATAAGGTGATAATTTGCAACCTTGGTTTACTTTTTTCTCAATTTTCAACTATTTCAATTTTTCATATTGTATCCTACAAGCAACTATTGGTTTCAATTTAAATATAAATTCATTAATAGATTAGATGGTTCCATGATTTTAAGGGATGTCCTAAACTTGTTGTGATCTATTAATCAAGTGTGTATAATCAAATAAACAAAAATAGAGAGAAGTTTGTCTACATGTGTGTGCATGCTGTAAAGCTTAATGAGTAAGCTTGATTAAGGATTAATCAACATAAAAAGGGTACATACCACTTTTAAAAACACTTTATAGCAGGGGTCCCCAATCCCTGGTCTGTGGACCGGTACAGGGCTGCGGCATGCCAGAAACGGTCCTCTCAAACAAGCAAAGCCCCATCTGTGGGATGCAGGCAGCACACAAAACCACACACTCTTCGGTCCACAGAAAAACCTTTCTCCACAGAACCGGTCCCTGGTGCTCAAAAGGTTGGGGACCTCTGTTTTATAGTAGGTATATGTGCCTACAATTTTTTTGGTTTACACATAATGAATTTAAATAGTAGTTACTTCTCTTTTATCAGAAGAGAATTCAAATAAAAGCCTTCTGCTTTTCCTAAATAAAATATTTCAGTCATGACAATCAGCAAAACAACTCAAAGCTCTACCTGACAATGTAAATAAATGCCTGTTCCTGTCTGTTTTCAGTCTGAACTCTTGGCCCATGCTAGCTATATGATGTACCCTATTGCCCCTTGCAAGAGGTTTCCAATGGAGAAGAGGAAGGTGGAAAGGGCACTCTTGTACTTTCCAATATTTAAGACATTTATTCATAGATATTTACTTCCAGAGACAGTGGTTCATGCCATGAATCCATTATGTAGCACAAAAGAAAATGTTGTGCAAGAAAGATGAGAGTCAATAATAAAAGATTCTGTAATAATTCTTCCATCCATGCAGTGCCACACTCATCACCTTTCATACACATCTCCTATATTGCCTTTCTAAGGCTGCATACAAAAGAGACAGAAAAATGTTTTGATGGGGGAAAAATATCCTATGAACTATTCAGTGGGTTGCAAAATTTAATGAAGGCATTTTTCTTAATTCAGGATGAAATCAAGAAGGATATCACAGAATGTCAATTTTCTACTTTGTTGTCACCTATCCAAATCTGGAGATACATATTTTGACATTATTATATCATCTTCACTTTGGCCTCATACCATTCTCTTCCTTTCATTCTTATTCTTTTTAGAATGAAAAATAATTGATAGAACTTCCTTTCTAGATTTTTGTTATATTCACTGAAAAATTAAACCTATAAAAATTCAGTTCATCCCTAATAAGAAACACAGGAGAAATAACCCTCTTTACATATTGCTGTGCCCCATTATCTGTTTTCTGCTATATATTGTTCATGGTGTACTTTTTGGTTTAGTAATTAACATGTTGGACCAGATTAAAATCTTTCTCAGCCATGACAGCTTACTAGAAGACTGGCCAAAATCACTCAGTCCCACCCACCCTGAATGACTAGTTGTGGGGATAATATGAATGGACTACCGTATATAAGCTACCTTAGGAAAAGTGTGATGTCAGTTGGATAAGTAAAGAAAAATGGAAATGTTATTGATTTGTTATGGCCAAAAGTTATTAAGTGGTTGGAAATAATCCCCAAACCCATGCTTTGCATGCTTTCCCAGTCTTGTTCTTTCAACCCAACAAAATGTTGAAAAATATATAAAGGAAGCTGAAATTCCTGACTCCTGACACTTGAACAGAAGAATCAATGACAAAAGAAATAATGAATTTGACAATGGGGTTGATCAAGACAAAATGGCACAGAGGGAAAAATTATTTCAGAAAACTTTCACCAATGCATTGCTGTGGATGAGAGAGTCCTCCATTCCAAGCCCCCTCCAGCTCCTCTCTCATTTCCTTTCTGGTTTTGTGACTCAGAGTCAAAGATATACAGCCTTTTCTGTGGTTATGCTTACCCAGAGATGTGGCAGGTTGTAAAGAAATTTGAAAAAAAATTCCAAAAGCCACGTTCTGCATCCTTTCCCTATAAATAAAATAGTAAAATAAATGTACTTTACTCAACTGCTACAGCCTCTTTTTTCTTTAATCTCCTAGATTTTCAGCTTTTTGTTCTGCTTTCATTGTAAGAAAGGGCTAGAAACCTTTTATTCATTTACTTCTAGTTCAGCAACAAAACTATCCATTTATTGCAAAATGATGAACTTCATAAATTGCATGCATTGCTTGTTACATAAGATTATCAAATGTTGTACCCATAAATATGACTATCAGATTAATGTTTAACGTGTAAGACTTCCTTTAACTCATATGGCTTGCTGGAAACACAAAGAGTCATGGATTGGTTTATTATTACAGAGTGTTGAAAGTTACCCTCAATCAACTGTCTCTAACTTGCTATCTTCTGAAGGTACTTCTTTATGTTATGAATTATTCAAAAAAAATTCTAATCTTCTTTTCAACAGATTTAACAGTCTTTATGACAAATTAAAATAATGTAGAATGAGTACAGTTTTTCAAGAAAAGTCCTCTAAATTATTCAGTACATATCATTGAAATCATAAAACAGCTAGAATTTGTAACACAGGACTGATCAGATAAAATCAGACTTGGAACACTTACAGCTGATGGCCACAATATCTGGAAGTTTGGGACTTGCAGCTGGGAGTTGTAGCACATTTGAAAGGCATAGGCTGGGGAAGACTTATTTAACAACTTTCCCCCCCTCTTTTATTTTTGTTCCTTTCAGTCAGTATGACTTTGTGACAACCACATGGACTTCACTTGGCAGCATTTTCAGAAGTGGTTTGCCAAGGTCATTTAGCACTCAGTCACTTAATGCCTAAGGCGGGACTAGTACTCATAGTATTTTGGTTTCTAGTCTAGCACCTTCACTTACTAACCCAAGTGCCTTAAACTTATTTAGATATTTTAAATCTCTCTCTCTCTCTCTCTCTCTCTCTCTCTCTCTCTCTCTCTCTCTCTCTCTCTCTCTCTCTCTCTCTCTCTCTCTCTCTCTCTCTCTCTCTCTCTCTCTCTCTCTCTCTCTCTCTCTCTCTCTCTCTCTCTGAAAAGGTCATATAATATTTACTAGAAGTCCAAATATTGTTGTCTCAAATGGGTTGTCAAACTGAATGTTGCCAATCTGAATAAAAAGAATGGATAACTACATGGATCTCTGTTTGACTGTCCATGCAACAATGTCTTCACAGGGATATACAACTTGAACTCTGGAACTCTTCTTTGTGGCCTCTTCTGACCTCTACTGTGATCTCGTCTGACCACTACTGCCAAATGCTGACAGTGAAGCTTCCAGAGACTGTAGAATAAACCATGATATTTTTGTGTATTACTTTAAGACACTTTTGACTGTTGGTGACTGCCTGAATAAGTCCTTGCAGTTTTCTCTGCAAGGTTTTATGGAAGGATTTGCTTTTGCCTCCTTCCTACAGCTGAGAAAGGTTGACAGTCTGAAGGTCACCTAGTTGGCTTTGAGCTTTAGACAGAACTATAACTTACAGTCTTCTAGTTTCTAGCTTGGTGCCTTAACCACTACACTACAAATTGACTCTCTATAAAATTGGTTTAATATCCTTTTAAAAGTAAACAAATCTCCAAACCTAGGAAAATTTAAATATTTTAGTTCTGCCCACATTGATGGCAAGACCTCATGTATATTGTGCATTGAATGATGCAATAAGATATTTAGCTTCTTCCCCACCAAAAAAGTTGCCCAACTGATCCATGAGGTAAGCATTCTTCCTTCTTTAAACAATGGAAAAAGAAAAGAAAGAACAAAGACATCCTGTTATCCAAGCAGGCAGCCTACCAACAGAAGCAAAAGGCACAAATAACTGTGATGAGACACATTCATTTTTAGAGACTTCTGAGGTGATGAGTCTCCATTTCAAATATCACCCTTTAACATCAATTCACTAGGTGATGTTACTGTAAATGTTCCATTTGTTATTCTTGTTCCAGCTCTTCCATCTGCAACACAAGGATGAAAATACTGACATATCATCCAAGGCAGTTGTAACAACTGTTGAATAATATATGTGCAGTGCTTTGAACACTGGAAATATGCTCTAGAAATGCTATGTATTATTAAAACAGCTAATGTTCATTCCTGGTTTATCTTTCTACTATTTATTATATAATTTGATCCCAAAAATTCATTTATGTTTGACGGCCATGGAACTAATTTCCAGGAACATGCTAGAATTGTATTTATCTATGTGCTGGCCCCTCTTCCTCTTCTACCATTTAGTGACACATTACTCATGTATCTGAATCCCTACACTGTTTCTCCATTCCTCCTTTGCCATTCTTTTTTAACTGGAAATTCTCAGAGATACTTTTCTCATGTTTATGTGCTATACAAGCAGACTACCAGGGGAAAAATAAAGATTAAAGAGTGCTAAAGTAAATAGGCTTAATTTAAAAAAAAAACACCCCACAGATTTTGGTATTTGGAATGTTTAACCTCATGTCACAGGGAAAATAAATGGACTTTTATAGGAGGCATTTCCATAATCTGACTACTACTTGTGAAGGAAACTATAACATAAGAGATTTGTAATTGGCCTTTTAATGACTGGCTTCATTGCAGATGTGTACATGTGTATGTGTGGGAGAGAATTACTTGCAAAGTCTTCTCTACACGGAAATCATAAACTATGCAGCAAACACAAAAGAGATGCTCTGAAAAAATCTATCCTTTTTGTTGCTGGCATTATGGAAGAATTCTATTCATGCTAAATTAATCTCATAGTCCTTTCCACTTCCAGGCATAAACATTTATAGATACATTTCATTCTCCCATGTTCTAATGAGATCAGTTTGAAATAGAAATGTAAATTTTAATTTGTTTTGTTTGTTTTATGCTGCCTTTATTACTTTTATAAATAACTCAAACCACCATGTGTACACAATACTCTTTCTTACTCCTATTTTCCTATACATTTATTTTATGTTGGCCAACCTTGAAAGAACATTCCTACTTATCTCTATAGGAGATTGTGTATCTTTCTCTGTGTGTCTTGTGTGATGGGGTGTGGGAGGAGAGAAAAAGAGAGAGAGAGAGAGAGAGAGAGAGAGAGAGAGAGAGAGAGAGAGAGAGAGAGAGAGAGAGAGAGAGAGAGAACTCACATGCATGCAGGAATCTGATAGGAGCAGCAAAGATTACTATATATATATTTCAATACAATGATCTGAGCAATGATCAGTAAATTAGGTTCGGTATGACAGAAAATAAATATATTTACAGGAAGTACATTGTGCGGATATGCAAACCAAATACCAGCTAGCTACATTCAATCTGAAGAAGATTCAAAACCATGGCCTCTATGAGTGTCTGGGAACAAAGGAAGAAGGAATTGAGATGAGATTAATAGTCAATTAGACAAAGAATAGCTGAGAAGACAGGTCACAGAGTAAGTCCTTAATTCCTTATTTATATCTACACTGTGCCTTGTCAGTAGCACATTAGTACATATTTTGTGAGCAGACAGGTTGCATTCACATAGAAACTAATGAGGATGTTGACTATATGTGGTTTCTGAAAATACAAACTAAAGGAAGAAATTGTAAACATTAAAGCACCTTTTTACGGACTAGTTAGCTTACAAATGAAGCAAATTTATAGTTTGTTTTAACCATGATTTCTTGAAAAATCTATAGGGTGCATGGATTTGTACATAATGGTAGGCTAAAAGCATGGTTCAAAAACGATATAGTTGAGATCACCCAACATGTCGAGCCAAAACCAAACAAACTATATAATAATATCTGTTAGATTTTTATGCTGATGAACATAGTTGGAATTTTGAAAGCCTTGTATGAGTGCACTCACAGAATGGTTGCCATGGTTGGTGTGGGCAATTAAACACTTTTTTTTTTTATCAGAAAGCAAACTAATATGCTTGCTTCTCATCAACCTCTCTACTGTCAAGGGTATGTTCTATTATATCACCATTTGTATATTTGGTTTCTTCTAGGCAGGTGGGCAAGTTTAAAAAGTGTTGGGCAGCAGCCGTTTGCCATTTTTAATTTTCCCCAAAAGTGTTTGGAGTGTAAGCATGTCCCTGACGAAATAGAGAGAAAACCAAAACTCCTATTTTGGTTTAACACTCCTTTTTTATGTTAAAAAGAATCAAGAAAAGGGGAAAGAGAAAGAAAAAGAGAAAGATAATCAGATGGGGCAAATAAGTCAGTGTTTACAGTTATGATGCAACTATATTTCAATCTTGAATCTTTTTTTTTCTTTAATGTACTTCTATTGTTAGTAATCTTTCTGCAATAGGCTTTGTCTATTGTTCCTTCGTATGCCCATTCTTATATAATAGATAAATTCTTTGCTTTCATCAGAATTGTCATGTCTATATAGATTGGCCCCAGAAGTGGGCCAATGTATTATAATCTAATCATGCTGATTAGACTAACTTAATTTGGTCTTGGTTTCTAATCTCCTGCAGTGTCTAAACACCTTCTGTGACTTCAGCTATGTCAGCATCATTCATAAGAACTGGTAGCATAAAGTCAAGGTTAGTAGAAGATACAGACACTTTTTTCTATCTAGATTCATGGAGGGAAAACAGCAAAATGTATGTTTCATGTTTTGTTACTACCTCAAGCTCTCCTGGGCTGACATATTTTAAATAGTCAGAAAATCAAGACCCTGCTTTCCTGCCCTCTTGGGCTCCTTACTGGAGACTTGAGGTATTAAAACAAGAAAAGAAAATAGTCTTGTGAATGTCTGGAAGATATTTCTTTTACAAGGAAATTTGAAGGTAAGTTGAAGACAGGTTCTTTGAAAGAGTTCAGCATTTTGAAAGAGGAGAGGAAGTTAACCATGCCCAGATTACTCTCAAGCATACTTCTTTTCCCTTTTTTCCACACATATACTAACAGAAAAGGTTGAAAAGATCAGATAGTGTTTGTTTTGCCCGATAATAAATTATGCTGCAATATTTTCCTTTTCAATACAAAAAGTTTTTCCTTCAATTCTATTTCATAACCTCTAGATGGAGCTTATGTATGGAACTGCTGTGTAATACATATTATAATACTTCCTACTCAAATTTGAAAAACAAGGGTGCTGTCAGTCTAATGGCTCTACTCTGTGACATATTTCACTGCTTTGCAAACAATATTTCCATGAATGTTAATGTGACCATTGATTTTACAGCGTTTGCAATTTGTTTTGGAAGTCAAATTGATCCTATACTTGAGTTATGCCTTCTGTAGGGGATGAAATTGTCCTTCTCCGGTAGAATAAATGTAAGAATACCAGGATATTATATCTACTAGATCTTTACTTCAGTATTAGATCTTTATTAGCACCAGCTTAACAAAATATACAATATATAATGCTTTTTATTTCACTACATATGGACATTATTTTGATGGACTCTTATTGAATCCAATAAAGAATATTGTTATGTTTTCCTCCATAGACAGTATATGACAAAAGTGCACTTTTGGTTTGGCCTTTCCATGGCTAAGCAAAAACAATTTTGAGACATACAGATGTCTATCTATGTGACCAAGAATTGATCATCAATGATCAGTGAAGTAATATAGAGAACCACGTCATACCTCAGTGAATGTAAACTCTGAAAAGAAAATGTGGATATACTGAAAAAATTGAGCGATTATAAGCTATAAGTGAGGAGAGCCTTCTGTTTGTAAGAAGCCCATGTAGTTTAATACTGTGTTCCCTAGCTCTCAATTTCAAATTTCCAGTATGTTTATTACAACATGATTTCTCTTCTCTTCTCTTCTCTTCTCTTCTCTTCTCTTCTCTTCTCTTCTCTTCTCTTCTCTTCTCTCTTCTTCTCTTATTTTCTCTTCTCCCTCCCTTCCCTTCCCTTCCCTTCCTTTCCCCTCCCCTTCCCTCCCCTCTCCTCTCCCATGACTTTTCTGTTTGTAGTTTCTCTGACTCTGAGCCAAAATTAATTGCCTTGGAAATCTTATGATTCTCCAGTTTACAAGAGTAGCACTTAAGGTGGAAGAATGATTTCTCAAATGTAAAACTTGTTGGAGTTTGAATTGGACCCAAAGTTGTATCAAGTATTCTTTGAAAGGGGGCAATGGTGATGGTAGGAAGTTAAACAGAAGGCAAATTGCTGATCTTCTGAAGGCTTCAGGCTGATAATTATCTCTTTAATTCACTTTGCTTAATGATGAAATTCTGCATTGTTAACTCTGCTTGGGAATATTTTAGAACAAGAAGTCACCCAGCTGAAATGACAATTACCTTTTCTAGAAAGTTCTGCAGAACATTCTCCAAATTCTTAGTGAAGATAATTTTTACTTTGGAATTTTTTACTTTGCGTCTATCTATACTCAATTCCTTGGGATAGTATTTTCTAAAAAATGGCCTGGTGAAGAGCATTGCATATAACAGCAGAATAACAGAATAACAGAGTTGGAAGAGACCTTGGAGGTCTTCTAGTGCAACCCCTGCTTAAGTACGAGACCTTATGCCATTCCAGACAAGTGGCTATCTAATCTCTTCTTAAAAGCCTCCAGTGATGTAGCAGCTACAACTTCTGAAGGCAAGCAGTTCCATTGGTTAATTGTTCTCACTATTAGGAAATTTCTCCTTAGTTCTAGATTGCTTCTCTCCTTGATTAGTTTCCACCCATTGTTTCTTTCCTTGCCTTTTGGTGCTTTCAAAAATAGGTTGACCTTCTCTTCTCTGTGGCAGCCACTCAAATATTGGAACTGCTATCATGTCACATGTGTAATGTGTAAGAGAAAGAGTTGATTGATTTAAAGCACTCTACTACTCAGATAATAATGTTATATTTTTTTAAATCTCCTAGCAAAGGCAGAGAGCCATGTGCAGCAGTTCAACAGATATGAAGTATGTGCTGAGTTATGGTGAATGAGTTCTGGGATATTTCCTTTTTAGATCTACCATTTGTAGACTTCATACAGAGTGAAAGAATCAGGATCTTAACTTCTTAGTCTATATTTTACTTCCAAATTAGAGAGTAAGAAAAGCCAGGCTAGATCAGGTCAAGGGCTGGTTTGTGTAACATAACAAGCATGTACCATGCATAGACTAATGATGATGATTCAGGTATAGCATTAACAACCCAACCCCTGCACACAAATCTAAGAATTACCAAATCATCCATTGTTGAAATGGGACTCTTCATTCTGTTGAACAAGTTTTAGAAGTATATTGCCTTCTTTAAAGCAGCCTTTTACATGGGCATCATATGAATAATTGGCTAGACTACTAAATTTTGAAAACTGCCAAGAAAATGAACTATGTGCTTCAAGGCAAGTTGTAGGAGTGTAAAATAGATGACACATGCTATTATTGTTCTGCACGTTTTGAGAACAAACTTGTTGGTCAGACAGCATATGAAACAAATTATGTAATCATTTATCTGTAATTAAGACACAATTTACAAACTAAAATGAGAAATATACAACTTGACAAAAGATTAGGCAATAATTGCCTTTATATAAAAGTAAGCATATCCAGCAAGGAGAGATTTTCTTCTGAGCATTGTTGTGTAATTAAACAGATACTGTATTTTATATTCTTAAAGAATTGGAACTATAAAACTATACACAGCTTCATTCTAATACAGAAATTGCCTTGAATTTTTCCAAGTTGTCTTCCCCTGCAAAAAGCTTTTGGATTTCTGCTATGTGCTTGAGAATTATTTTCGTATTTCTCTTGATAGTTTTTTTGAGCTAACTAATTGTTGCAGGAGGCTCAGATTGCTATTGTTACATTGTTACTTTTTCAGATATGATTGGTTTTGAAAACAAAAACAAAATTTCACCATCGTAGATGTTTACCTTAAGCCTTCATTCCAACAAAAATCTTAATGGGAGAAAATACAGGTAGTCCTCAACTTACAAGGGCAATTCAGAAATAAACCTCCGTTTGGTTATCAATGACAGACATTCACAAATACAGAATTTTTATTATACACATTAGAAAACTACGACATTACAGTACTTTCTGACATAATTGCCATTCAAATTGAGGCACTTGTCATAACATCTTACAAGGTTTGAAATTCCTTAGTAGTAGTCGCTCGGCACCAAATCTGATCTATGGGGGTATGTGATCAAAAACATCCCAATGGAACTGCCTTAAAAGTTCTTGGGTGTGTCTAGAAACCCTAGAAACAAATAAAGTAATAACTAGAAGTCAGCACGGGTTTCTTAAAAATAGATCATGCCAAACCAATCTCATTTCATTCTTTGACAAAGTGTCTCAATTAGTAGACCAGTGAAATACTGTGAACATAGTATATTTAGACTTCAGGAAAGCATTCGACAAAGTAGACCACAACCTACTTCTTGGTAAGCTAGAAAAAGTGGGATAGATAGCATCACCACCAAATGGATTTATAACTGGCTGACAAACTGTACTCAATGAGTACTCCTTAAAGGTACTATGTCTACATGGAGAGAAGTAAGCAGTTGAGTACCACAAGGTTCCATCTTAGGCTCAGTATTCTTCAATATCTTCATAAATGACTTAGATGAATGAACAGAAGGGGAACTCATCACATTTTCAGATTATACTACTGTGTTTCCCTGAAAATAGGACCTATCCCGAAAATAAGCCCTAACTTGCGTTTCAGAGGTAGGCCTAATATAAGCCCTACCCCATAATAAACCCTACTTAAGAGCCTGTGCAGCCATCTGCCTGCCCATTCCGTCTGGTGATACACACAAAGTGAGGTAAGGTGATGGGGGAGATGCCCCCATGTGCCCTAAACTGCTTACCTTGCCGCAGGGCCCCCACAGCCAGGCCTCCCATGCCCTGGCACTTGTCATGCCTCATGGCAGCGGCACTAACAGCCCCATCAAGGAGCCTGTGCTGCTCCACTTCTTCTGTGCCCACTCACTGCCGCTTGCGCTTGTCACCCCTCCCCCCAGCCTCCATTTTCCTGAGTGGCTGCAGAAAAAGTGGGCCGGCAGCACAACAGGTGTCTGGGCATGGGAGGTCTGGCTTCAGTGGTCCTGAGGTAAGCGGGTAAGACCTACCACAAAAATAAGACCTATTGTCTCTTTTGGAGGCAAAAATATATATAAGACGGGTCTTATTTTTGGGGAAACATGGTAAGCTGGCAGGAATAGCCAACATCTTAGGTGATAGGCTCAAGATCCAGATGGATTTTGACAGACCTGAACACTGGGCCCTATCTAATAAAATGAAATTCAATGTAGAGAAAAGTAAAATCTTACATTTAGGCAAAAAACCCAAAAGAAGTAGTAGTAGTAATAGTAGTAGTAGTAGTAGTAATATTATTAATAATAATAATAATAATAATAATAATAATAATAATAATAATAATAATAATAATAATAATAATAATAATAATAATAATAATAATAATAATAATAAAGTTGGAAGGGACCTTGGAGGTCATCGAGTCCAACCCCCTGCTCAGGCAGGAAACCCTATACCATTTCAGACAAATGGCTGTCCAGTCTCTTCTTAAAAACTT
>NW_015387155.1:364913-374220 GCF_001527695.2 Protobothrops mucrosquamatus
ATAATAATAATAATAATAATAATAATAATAATAATAATAATAATAATAATAATAATAATAAAGTTGGAAGGGACCTTGGAGGTCATCGAGTCCAACCCCCTGCTCAGGCAGGAAACCCTATACCATTTCAGACAAATGGCTGTCCAGTCTCTTCTTAAAAACTTCCAGTGTTGGAGCATTCACTGCTTCTGGAGGCAGGCTGTTCCATTGGTTAATTGTTCTAACTGTCAGGAAGTTTCTCCTTAGTTCTAAATTGCTTCTCTCCTTGATTAGTTTCCATCCGTTGCTTCTTGTCCTGCCCTCAGGTGCCTTGGAAAATAGCTTGACTCCCACTTCTTTGTGGCAGCCCCTGAGATATTGGAAAACTGCTATCATGTCCCCCCTCGTCCTTCTCTTCGTTAAACTAGACATACCCAATTCCAGCAACCATTCCTTATATGTTTTAGCCTCCAATCCCCTAATCATCTTTGTTGCTCTTCTCTGTACTCTTTCTTGAGTCTCAACATCTTTTTTACACCGTGGTGACCAAAACTGGATACAGTATTCCAAGTGTGGCCTTACTAAGGCATTGTAAAGTGGTATTAAAGTACACATATAGATTGGGTGAAACCTGGCTTAATAGCAGTAAATGTGAAAGGGATCTTGGAGTCTTAGTAGACAATCAATTAAATATGAGTCAGCAGTGTGCGGCGGCAGCCAAAAAAGCCAATGCAATTCTAAGTTGCATTAACAGAAAGATTCAATCAAGATCACTTGATTGAATACCACTCCATAAAGCCTTAAGACCACACCTAGAATACTATATCCAGTTTTGGTCACCACGTTATAAAAAAGATGTTGAGACTCTAGAAAGAGTGCAGAGAAGAACAACAAAGATGATTAGGGGACTGGAGGCTAAAACATATGAAGAACAGTTGCAGGAACTGGGCATGGCTAGTCTAGTGAAGAGAAGGACCAGGGGTGACATGATAGCAGTGTTCCAAAATTTGAGAGGCTGTCACAGAGAAGAGGGGTCAACCTATTTTCCAAAGTACCTGAAGGCCAGACAAGCAACAATGGATAGAAACTGATCAAGGAGAAATTCAATCTAGAAATAAGGAGAAATCTTCTGAAAGTGAGAACAATCAACCAATGGAACAGTTTGCCTTCAGATGTTGTGGGTGCTTCATCACTGGAAGCTTTCAAAAAGAGACTAGAAAGCCATCTGTCAGAAATGGTATAGGGTCTTCTGCTTAAGCAGGGGGTTGGGCTAGATGATCTATAAGGTCCCTTCCAACTCTGTTATTCTATTCTACTTCTCGGGACCTTGAATTCTGCATCTTATCGTTCACCAGGATCTCTCCCCCTCACTTCCCCAATACATTAAAAATCCCACAGTTCAAAAGTAGTCTATGAAATAAATTACTTTATCTAGCTTTTACTGGTCTCTACTTTGTTGTATGTTGATCTTTATGGGTTGGGGTCTTACTTTCTTCAGTTATCCATAGAGGAGAGATTATTCCCAAGGAAGTAGAAAAAAGAAAATGGAGATTGCCAACCAGTTAAGGAAAAGTCCACCTGATTGATCCTTACATGGAGATTGGTTAAGCAAGCTTTAAACTTAATCCCGGAATCGCTAGAAATGCATACTTTATAGTCAGGAACTCAGAAAAATGTCTTTGTACAGTAGAAAGTAGGTCAGTTGCTAAAATGTGCTGCTTAAACTATTCCAGGAAAAGTCTGAAACAACATTGGTTTATGGCTTACATTGTCTAACACTAATGCTCAGAGTATGGGAAACAAACAAGATAAAGTTTGAACTCTCAATACAATAAGGCAAACATGTTTTAATAGTTATACTGGAGAATGAGTGGGACAGCTCATTTGCTGGAAAGTAAGATAACATTTGTTCAAAAAGAACAGAAGTGATTGAACTGGAGGATGAGTTACACTGTATTAAAAATATATCCATTCTTGCTCAGAAATCAAAATTAATGAACATGGAAATGTCATAGAAATCATGTGTGTTAAAACAAGTGGAAGAACAAAGAAAAGCAATATTGCTGATGTTGTTGCCCACTATTTCCTTCCAAACAAAGATGTGGATGATTATTTAAAAGCAAATTACAGATCATTCAAAGAGGAATGATGTCATAGTGATGGGAGATTTTAATTACTCCAACATCTGTTGGGAGACAAATTCTGCCAATTGTGAACCTTACAAGAAATCTGACTTATTCTGCTGACAGTTTCTTCTTTCAGAGAATAAATGAAGACACCAGAACATGATGTAGTTGAGGAACTGGAAGAAGCAGGAACAGGGAAGGAGATGACTTTATAATGCCAGAGTTCCTTAATTAAAGGGCAATTAAAATTGAAGACAGTCAAACATGTATTTCGAACTTCAAAAAGTGGATTTTAATCAACTCATAGTAATGATCAAGAGGATCCCATGGCAGGAGATGCATTATGGCAAAAGAGCTCAGAAGAATCAATAGACTTTTTTTTTGCTTTTTTGCTTTTTGCATTTTGTGGTTTGCTTCTTCTTTAATGATGCCAATCCAAAGTTCTTCAAGCATAAATATATTCTATTTATCAAATCATATGAAATCCATTACATGTATTATTTATATTCAATACATAATTACATGGAATATTCCTAATGTCATGTTTTGCCCATCATGGGTAATCCTTTTGGGAATGTACTCTTCTAAGAAAATAGCTCAATAGAAGTGCTTACTCCTTTACTACTGTAGGGTAATAATTCATGAAGAAGTGGTTCTTTCTCATATCTTTTGAAGGAATGTTCAAAATAAAAGGAAAAGAATCAATAAACCATCTGCTCAATTAAAAAGGCAAATTGCTAACATGTCCAAAAGAAAAGGCAGAATTTTCCTTCAGTTTTCTCTAACTTCTACCAGGGAATTTTAAAGGGGCATGACTGGAATTTGAGAGGGATACAAACATGGTCTGGAATGCCTCTTTATTCTGCCCAAGTTTAAAATTTCAAAACCAGATAGTTTGCCTTCTGGGACTGTTGGAACTGATGGTGTGGCTGAATGTATTATCCTTGAGAAATCCTGAAGAAGAGTTGAAGGGTCAAATGACTGGAGGAAAGCAATTAAAAAAAATCAAAAGGGAGACAAAAGCCCCAGCAATTACAGTCTAGTCAGTCTGATATTTATAACTGAGAAGATTTTAGAGTAGATCATAAAGAGGTTGGTTGTGTCTTGGGAATAATGTGCTAATTGGCATAAATTTGTCAAGAACAAATCTTGCTGGATAAATTTTACCTTACATTTATCAGATGACTTGATAGATTGTAAGAATTGTACAGAATTATTTAGCGATAGTATATCTTGACTTAAGCGAATCATTTGACAAACCATCCCACAACATGCTGATTGAGAAGCCTCTTAAGGTTGGGCTAGTGGCATGACAGCTTAGTGCATACATAGCTGCTTCGGAAATCATAGTTATAAATGCTCATAAATAGTTCATTCTTTTACCATGGAAAACCAGTGTTAGTTTTCATTTATAGTCATGAATTTCCAGTTTTGGATTGTGGAANAATCATTTGACAAACCATCCCACAACATGCTGATTGAGAAGCCTCTTAAGGTTGGGCTAGTGGCATGACAGCTTAGTGCATACATAGCTGCTTCGGAAATCATAGTTATAAATGCTCATAAATAGTTCATTCTTTTACCATGGAAAACCAGTGTTAGTTTTCATTTATAGTCATGAATTTCCAGTTTTGGATTGTGGAACAATTTCACTCTTAAAATAACAACAATTCGCCTCTGTTGGCCTTGAAAACCTGGCTCTTTTCTTAGTTGTTGGGGGCAAAACATTAGTTTGGGAGCTCTGGCATGCATTTGTCTGATGGTCTGTATTTTTAAGGAACCTCAATGTATTTTTAATTGGTTTTTGGTTTTAATAGTTCATTTTTGTTTGATTGTTGGCCAGAGTTTCTGGAATAGAGGGGCAGCCATATAAATGAATAAATAAACAAACAATGGAATGCAGTGGAAAAAGTGATCATTATCACGCTGTGCAGTCAAAATTTAATGTGAGTTTTAAAAACTGAACAGTTTTCTTTCTGTATGATATGTTTTTGTCCTTTTTCTTTTCCCTCCTTTTTTCTGTTTTTCCCTTTATTGTACCTTAAAAAAAATCCCTGCATATCAAAACATCCATCACATCAAAACCATTGTGACACCTAACACACCCACACATTTACACATTTCTTATGTAATGTGTGGATTCCAGATTTGTTATTCTATCTAAATACAGGGATTAGCAACCAACTTCAAACAAAAGCTATTGAAAATAGTATACTGTAGCCTTATAAGAAACCATGCTTGCATATGTTTTGCTAGGTGTTTATTTATTCCTGCAATATTTAAGCTGGCTTGTAGCAAAGGAACATGCAATACAATGTTTACCAAAAGTGGCTTGATTTCTGTTTTTCCTCAATCCTACATTGGAGATTATGTATATGATAAGTTAGTAATGTTAGTACTTAATTGGATGCCTTATGTGAGTCTTGCCTGTCTTGGTGCCTGCTGTACACGTTAAGGTTAAAATTTCTACTTCCATAATTCCCATAAAGTTTTTAATTTGCATTATTACTATTACTGGATTGTTGTAAACATTTTATAGGATACCTTGAAATAGGAACAAAGGAAAGAAGACAAAAAGAACTTGTGGCGAGGTTTCCCCCCCCCCCATAACTGAATGTATAAGAAATTGAAACAAAGAGATTTGTCCATCTAAGTACAAGGTTTAGTTTTTCAGGGGTTAGCTTTGAACTGTGTTTTCAACCTATGTTTTTATGCTTGATTAGTAAAGCCACTGGTTTTTGTTTTTGTTTATCTTTTCCCCAACAAGTTCATCATCATCGCCTTATTGCCATAACATGGAAAATTGTGAAAGTTCCTTTTCTGATTGAAAATTCAGTTGATACAGATGGGTAAAAATTTTGTTTGGCTCATATTTTTGATTAAAAAGTTTTTAATTGTATCATTAAAAAAGAACAAGGAATGAAAATTAAAAACAGCATAATTAAAAAAAATAAACAACCCCTCCCCAAATTATTCAATATTGGTTTTTTTTAATGTGCACTTTGGAAATTGATGCATTTGTATATTTCTAGAGCTTTATATTTGCAGCTCTGTTTTGGGAAATTAAGCTACTTGGTTGACAAGGATTTTGGACTAGTAGTGAAAAATAATAAAGTTAATAATCTTTCTGCAAATGCTTCAGTAGAGTTGAGCCAATTTTTTTACTGCTTAGAAGTTGAATTTTTTTTTTTGCTTTTGGAAATCACTGTTCATTTTGTCTCCAATCCTTGGTATGTGTCTGCATACCCAAACAATCAATAATAGCAACCACCACAGGGCAGTAGAAATCATTACACTTGATTTGTTTCATTACAAGCCTTGTAATAGGAAATAATCTTATCACTCTGTTGGTAATGTTTTGATATCCTGCAAGTTATAAATAGCGCAGCGGCTGCACAGAATTGTTTTTGGAAATTTTAGATTCACAGTAAGCTTGTTAACAACAAAATGCTCATTGTATATAAAGTAGCCCAAGCAGCCATGGAATTTTTGTTTATGGTTATAAATGATCCGAATATATGAGCCTTAATGCATACCGATTAAAGGATAGAAACTGAACCAAATATACACATGCTCCCCCGCTGCATCTGCCGACATAGAGTTGCTCTCCCTCTCTTGGCACGGTCCAACTGTCTCCATGTCTACCCCTTTCACCTTCTTTTCTTTCTCTGGGGGGCAATCGGATCTCCTTGCTGTTTGAGGCCACAAGTCAGATGCTTCGTCTCTCTCCATATTGGCAACTCTCCCCCCCTTTTTACAGATGCCGTACCTGATCGTGTGTTATCCGATCTATCCTCCTTCCCCCTTCTCTCTTGGGTGCGGTCATCTGCGGTCGTGTGGATGGCAGTCCATACCGTGGTTCTTCGTTCTCTTGTCAAACCAATGAAGAAAAAATGGGCATCAATCAGCTTCACCAAAGGCCTGGATGAAGAGCCTTTCAGGGCATTTGAAATACCAGTAGATGTCAGGCCCAATCCAAGAATGACAGAAAATCCAGCCAAAGTTTAAGTTTCTGATTTGCTCACACCATAAAGACAGAATCTTGCCAGACTAAACGTATACTATTCTCACCCTCATGGATATATCTTGGGAGATTCTAGGAATGGCTATCCTAACTCTCTTTCTCTGTCTCTGAGGCACGTCCTGGCTGTGTTGTCTTTTGTTTCACTTCTTCCTTGGTATGTGCTCCTTCCTTCCTTGGAAGCTGCCTTTCTGTGTAATCCCTCACACCGCCTTCTCTTCCATAGGCTCCATCCATCACAGTAGGTATGGATTTCAGGAGGAACTTCATTCCGAAGGACAGATGCTGTTACAGAGAAGACATACTTCTGAAGCAGGCTCCCAATGGATGCAGTTGTTCAACTGATAGATCCTAGAGCACTACAACCCTAAAGATTGGGCCAGTTGGGCAGATATTATGAGAGACCAGTGGTTCCTCAGGTAACCAGGCTCTATGCCATATAGAATTATATAAGTAACAACCTGCACCTGAATCGCACCCAAAAGCAAACTGACAACCATTGCTGCTTGGAAACCAAAGGTGTCCCCTGGGCACGCCCAGTACTGTCTGTGCCACCACTTTCTGGACCAGCTGAATAGATTTAGATATATAACATACATGTGTATTCTCTCTCTTTCCCTCTCCATCTCCTTCTCCCTCCCCCATCTTTTTCTCTCTCTCTATGTATACATATGCAGGTAGTTCTATGTACATCTATAGTTATTTACATCTGCTGCCAAAAGATTAGCATATGTTTCATAATTCACCATCTGCTTTACAGTTGGTTAGATGAGTTCTCAATAAGCTCCAGGCTTCCTTTAAAATCACTGTCTGTGCATTTCCTGTGCTCGGCAGTCTTCTAATGTAGCCAATAGATCTAGGTGACAGCCCTGTATGATTTAAAGAGGTTCATTAGGGATATGGTAAGCAGCACAAGTATTTGTTTATTCACAGTTAGCAATTCCACTTTTTCTTCCTTTTCCTCCACACCCAAATAGTGTACATGTAATATATAAATCAATGAAGTTTTAGGGACATATTTAAGCCATATCAATTATTCATTTGGCCATTCTAAAAACAAGAATAGGAAACATATATTAAGATCATTGGACCAACAGTTTGGCTCCCTTATTTAATAATAATAATAATAATAATAATAATAATAATAATAATAATAATAATAATAATAATAATAATAATAAAAATAAAAATAAAAATAAACAAGAAAGAACTGAAGAAGATAACAAATTACAAAGACCTACAAATAGAAATAGAAAGACTGTAGTAAAGGCAAGCAAGGGTAGTACCAATAGTAATAGGCGCCTTGGGTGCAATCCTAAAACAACTGGAGCACCACTTGAACACCATTGGCATTGACAAATTCGTCATTAGTCAATTGCAAAAGGAAGCCTTACTAGGAACTGCTTCCATCCTGCAATGAGATCTGTAATACCATTAAACATCCACATCTGCCTATCCCAGGTCCTTGGTAAGGACTTGATAGGTAGACAAAAATGCCAAATCCAATCTGAACATCTGGCTGACTGTGCGATGATCAACAACAACAACAATAATAATAATTTTATTTGATTATCTTTTTGTAATTGTTTGCCTTTTTATTTTAAAAATATGTTAAATTGACTTACATTTAAGTGCTTTTTGTCATCCTGAATGGCACATATTCACTAGGAAGGGACACAAAATTGTACGTAAATGAAGTATACTACAGTTTAAATTCTCCCTTCATTAGCACAACTACCTTTCAAGGGCTGCAGTAGATGACATTATCAAAACTCTGGGCAGCCTGCTTATATTTGCCACCATGTATTTATCAGGAGAAATGTAAATTGTCAAGTTTGAATATAAACTTAACATTAACGTTGTCATCGCTGCTATTGGGAATACTGATGATTTCCTTTCTGCAATTGTGAACTAAATATGGAAATGAACCAGCATCAATTCTGATCAGAGTTGCAGATTTCAAGATCAAGAGTGTAACCCAGTAATTATGCTGATGACATTATGAAGGATGAACATTTTATATATGAAGATGGCATAGTGCAAATTTCTCAAGTTTGGCTGCATGTCCCAGAACTATGACCATCCTCATGGTAGACAAAAAGGTAGATATCCTGTCCATTAATTGAATTAGGAGCTCACTATATTTGTCAAAACACCAGGGGCAGCCTAATGGTTAAAGCTGAACAGTATGTTATTGGCAACAATATAAACAACAACAATCAACAAGGCTATTGGCAAATGCCATTTTTAAAAATGTTTGTGAAAGTTATTGATATTTATTCTAGTGGATTTCCTGAGGAGCATGTAACCATAGTGAAGCTATTGATGTACTGTATTAACTCCCTTATCACATTATTTAATAGCCATATATGTAAACAAAGCATGTTTTGAAAAACTCTAAAGGATTTATGATAGATCCAATAACTTTGTAAGGAATATTGAGAATGAGCTGAAATATAAGTTAGTGTGTAACACAGAACATTTTATAAAGTCTACATAATTATGGTAATTTAATGTGACGTTCTTATCTTATCAAATTCTGTCCAGATAGAATGCAGTGAAGCTTTCGCAGCCTTCTGTGCCCTTATGGTTCAATATGGCAAGCTAAGGTTTCTTGATAACTATAATTGGCTGGATTTGTAACAGCATGCTATTCCATAAAGTGTGGTTTCCAAACCACAATGGCCAAGTTCACACTTTGCAGTATGCCCCAGCCAAAGAAGTCACATAATGGGTCTCTGTATTGTGTGAACTCTATTACTTGATGTGCTCCTAATTTCCTGGACCATACTTTTAACTCCTTGTTGTGTGCCAGATCATGCCCTGGTGTCACTGCAACTGCTTAGGAGTATCCAAGTGGCAGAGATTCTAATTAGTAGAAGAAAGAAGCACAAGAACAGCTATACAAATTCAGCACTTATTAGCATGGGGAGGGAGGCATGCAATTCCAAAGAGAAGCATTTCTCCCTCTACGTGTTTGCATGGGTATGAAATATAGGAAAATTATTTTGGAAAGAAGTAAAATGAAATTATTCTTGACATTAGAACTGGGATACAGACACTTCACACAGTGTTGATACTGAAGAGAGGGGATCTGAGATGCCATATGATACAGAAGGACAGCTTACAGCCAGAACAAGACCATAGCTAAACCTCCTTTTTCCACATTAGGATTCTCATC
>NW_015387155.1:374256-458379 GCF_001527695.2 Protobothrops mucrosquamatus
TGGGTATGAAATATAGGAAAATTATTTTGGAAAGAAGTAAAATGAAATTATTCTTGACATTAGAACTGGGATACAGACACTTCACACAGTGTTGATACTGAAGAGAGGGGATCTGAGATGCCATATGATACAGAAGGACAGCTTACAGCCAGAACAAGACCATAGCTAAACCTCCTTTTTCCACATTAGGATTCTCATCATATCTCTTAGAGCAATATTAACCTTTTGAATTTATTTAGAAACTCATTAGTGGTTTCTACATAGTCCATTCTTTTCCTGATTAGCTCTCCTCATTACAATTCAAATTTCTTTCTGCTACATTTACCACATTGTCCTGCTTCTTTTCATCTCTATTGTTGTTCGGCTTAATTTATTGAGGTAGCGAAATAGGGGCTGAAAGGGACGGGGAAAAAATCAGTTGACGTTGCAGGATTCATACTTATTCCCAGCCTTCTCAGGGAAGTCAGATAAGGAGGTCTGCAGAGAAGAGGAGGGGAAAGCATCAGCAAAGAGATTTAGATTTTCCCAATCTTTTATGTCAGTCTTCTTTCTCCATTTGCATCATACAGATCGAATGTCTACCAAAATAAGAGGCAAGTAGCATATACCCACCCTATTTGTACAAAGAAAATGCCTAGAATAAAAGTGATCCTAATAGCAGAACCTCCTGGGCACAGGATGTGAGTGAACTAAGTTCCCAATCCCACCATGCATTAATAAAATATTTTACTGGCTCTGATAGGGGCTACCCTTGAAAATAGTGTGTACAATCTTCAGATAATCAAAGAGTTGTCATAAGATGATTACACCAGACTTGTTTTTACCTTCATTGGCAATGGTTTTGCTTTTAGGCTCAAATTCAGATTCAGGTTTAGAGAACCTAAGGGAAACTCTTCCAATATTTCTGGCAGAATCCCTAGAACATGCTAAGGAGACAATATGCTTCTGAGAATGTTAAAGATGACAGTTATGACAAGTGTTCTCAGATACACTTCCTTAGCGGTAGAGGATATTTTAGATAATGAGAGAAAAGGGAGTAAGGGAGTAAGGTCTTACGAACATTAAAATAGTAACAAGTAAGTTAGATATGATGGGAGACTCTACAACAAGCCACCAAACCGCATAACAGCTTAACTTGTGTCACTGATGAGATCCTGATTTGTTAGCCTTCCTTCCTTTCAGGTTTAGTTTACCAACAAAGAGTAGATGAAAGGTGGTAGACTTGCCTATCTAAAGGTCCTGCTTTTTAAATTTAGCTCAGTTATTTATAAAACATCTGTTATCTAGGATTTGTTCCTCATTGAAAATGTTGACTTGACATGCAATATAGAGACTTGACTGAGAGAAAGAGGGAGTGGGAGTTAATTTCTTCCAGTTGTGTCGCAGGATGCTCTGATGCAGTCTAGGGCTTGAGAGTGAGACCAGAAACTCCATCTGATAATCTGGCAATACTGAATGTTTACTGATATTTGGAAAGCTGGTTACATAACAACTTAGTTATACTATTTATATATCATCTATAAATTCTGTTCCTGAAATACCTGGAGTGATCTCAAGCATGATGCTCAATGTCCATGTTGAATTTGTTCACAAGTCATTCTGCATTTCAGATCTATCCTGATCACTATAGATCTGTCCCAACTGGTATGTAACAACATGTACGCAGCATGACACATGCTGAATTTGTTATTCTTTTTCAATGATACTAGTGCTACAAAAAAGAAGAGCTTTCTGAAATGAAGGATCAATTAAAATATTTAATAACCGAGGACTACTTAGAGTTACGTAAACTTTTTGGAGACAGATAGGTATTTACTGTAACAACTCCAAGAGTAACTAGAAATATTGTACTTCTACTAGAACCGTTAACTGTAATGGTAAGGATTTGTTGAGTAGACTGTGAAACCTAATGATATCTCGACTCTTGTCTCTTTATTTCTAAAGTTTGTGTTTACCTCTACTTGTGCAGTTAATTGGACTGAATTGAAGTGGATCCTTGTTCAGGCCAATTGGAAATTCTGCTTCTTGGCTCTGGCTGCAGAAAAATACCTTATTTTTTATCCTTCTGCACAGAACAGGTTGACAACAGTTTTATATATTTTATGTCTTCCAGAAAGTTGTTGAAAGAAGGTGGGAAGAATATTTGGAATCTTGTTGTGAACTTTCATAATTCTCTACAGAAGTGATCAGATTTGCCTCCATTTGGTTTATAGTGTAGGTGCAATTGTAGAGAAAGAATGTTGGCACTTGTCAGTATCATATGAATTGTCTTCATCTGGTAGATGTCAAGGATGTGGATAGGGAATGTGCAGGTATGCTCAACCTTTTCTCTTCCTGGCAGATTAAATTGATTAGTTTAGGATTGATGCCAAGGTTAAGGAAGCTGATTACTGCTTTCTTAATGTAGGATGTGTCCTTGCCTTCTCCAAAGAGGTAAATAGAATACCATTATCAGAAAAGCTAATAAACACCAGGTGATCTTTCTAATTATAGGTGACTTCAAATATTCCACTCTTAATTACAGTGAAAAAAAAATCCTTGCAGATTCAGATACACCAGGTTGAAAGTAATTTTGTAATCCAATTTTAATCAGGTTGCATCCAGAAAATGCTATTGAGATTGCTTTGGATACTTTAGTAAAAAAGTTAGGGCCAGAACTATAAGCGAGGAGTATGACTCTACTCAGTTCAGAACAGAATAACAGAGTTGGAAGGGACCTTGCTCAGGCAGGAAACCCTATACCATTTCAGACAAATGGTTGTCCAATCTCTTCTTAAAAACTTCCAGTATTGGAGCATTTACAGTTTCTGGAGACAGGTTGTTGAACTGATTAATTTTTCCAGCTGTCAGGAAATTTCTCCTTGGTTCTGGGTTGCTTCTCTCCTTGATTAGTTTCCATCCATTGCTTCTTGTCCTGCCTTCAGGCGCTTTGGAGAATAGCTTGACTCCCTCTTTTTTGTGGCAACCCTTGGAACACTGCTATCATGTCACCCCTAGTCTTTCTTTCATATGAATTCTCAGCAGCTTTCCTTATCACCAGCCATTGTATCCTTGTGGGTCATCTGGTAGAGAGATACTATTTTGAACAGTGATGTGAAGCATGTTCTCAATAGGGATGCCTTCCACTAGACAGAGCAAGTTTGCAGTTTGGGAATAGTCCTTGATCTGCATCTCTCATTGGATTTGTAGGTGGTGGTGGCTGCAGTATGGAATGCATTTGCATAATTATAGCTAGTGCACTAATTGCAACATTTCCTGAATTATTCAGACCTACAGACAATTATTCATGCTTTACCTGTAACCTGTCTCAACTACTACGAGACAGATTACAGGTAAATGCTTTTTACCTGTCTTTCTCATGTCTTTCCATGAGATTATCCTTCAAAAAGTATTTTTGGAATTGCCATGAAAATATGACAAAGAAGCTGCCAATTGGTGCAAAATATAGAGAACATATGATGATGCATTGCAAGATTTGCACTGGCTAGCAATTGCTTACTGGACACAATTTAAATTGTCAGTGTTGGCCTTTAACACCCTGAATGGCTTTAGGCTTGATTTCCCAGCCCATCTTAACTCTTGGGGTTGCTATGGTGGGGAAAAAATCAAGAAGTTATAGTGTAGACTGCTTTATGTTCCCTGGAGGAAAGTTGTGCTATTAATCTAAGCCTTAACTTCTGATCGATGTCCAGAGCAGAGCAGAGCATCGAATGAACACCACAGAGAGAGGCATAAACATAAATACAGGCACTTGCAAATCTGATTACCCAAAAAGCCAAAGATTTGTATCAAGCTTATATCAGTACAGAAAACTTTGTTGATTCCAGGCATATCCTGTTCTCATTTTGGAACATACTTGTTTTTTATGTTTTAGACAAACTAATCTAATTTCTCTGAAAATTAGGTATTCCATTTTCCTTTGCTTTCTATTGGGAAGATATATTTTACAGTCAATACAAATTTAGCATCTATCCTTTGGGTTCTCCACTACAACTGTAATATTCACATACACAGATATTATTTAAGGTTTATTCCTTTATCAAAATTCCGAGGATCTCATCTAAATCATTCATTTGAATTAAGAACAACATATCTAATCAGCAACAAAAACAGCCTGTACTTGGTTGACAGCACTAATTAGAAATAACCAGGTGGCAGTTGTGTATTGTCACACATTTATTTAGTTTCATGCAGCACTTTAAAATTGTCATGTGTGGAGAATACCAATAAGCTTTTTGATCGTGACCTAAATTGTGAACTCAACAGCTTACTGTCAGCTGGATCATAACTTTCCCAGCCCCCCCCCCCCAACAAAATTAAAACTTTATTTATTTTTATTTATTAAATTTGCTGGCCATCCATCTAGATGCAAATTTTAAAAAGTTAGAATTTCTTCAGTCATGAACCTAATTTTAAAATGGCTGCAATATGAAAACAAAACAAAATGTTTAATTGGATCAATCATATTTATTTTACAGAATAATGCTAATTCAGATGAACCAAATCCCCTTTTAATTCTTCATACACCTGGAATGAGACAAAACATGGAATGGATTGAACTAGAGCTATCAGAAGTGGGCTGCAAAACTCCATCTGACCACTAAAAGAGAAGGATTTTCTGTAGACATTTCAATGCCAGTCTAGTTAACATCATCAGTGCATGGAGGAATGGAGTTTATTGGCTGTTCATATTTGGTAATTTGTCCTATCAGCCTTGTTCAGGGTTTTGCTTCTGAATATCAGGTGCATAGCTTAAACAAATAGATAACTACAAAGAAAAAGTCTAAATTCATTAGAATCACTTGCAAGGTGACACATAAAAAAGGGGGATGATTATATGTCCTTCTAGGATTGGCAGAAGATGCTGCTGGAACCGGAGACTTCCAGTTGGAATCTAGAGCAGAGGAAGCGGCAGCTAAGAGAGCCAGGAACCAGACAATCCATGGCCAAGAAGAAGAGACCTGGGAGCAGTCTGAGGCAGCTGAAATCAGAGGAGGAATCTGTAAAGAGGCAGTAGAAATGAAAATACAGCCTTGATCTGTTGGACATAGCAAAATAGGAATGTCAGCTGGTTCTGGAGAAAAGGATAAGAATGAGTTAAAGAAAGAGTAAGTGTGTGACATTTTGCTACCATAAGGTTCAGTAAAGCAAGAAAAATTATTAGCGTTTATAAGCCTGAAGATAAGCATGTGTGGGAGGAGAGAAGAAAGTGGGATTTAAACTTTTAGACCATTTAGTTAAAAAGTATGTTAGTTTCCTTATTCTTAGATTTTATTAGCATCCATACTTATACATTTCGGATACACAGGCACATGCATACACATACATAGACACACACATACAAACATGTAAACACTTATCACTAGTTTTTGATCACTGGTTTTCCACCAATAAGTCAATAAACAGACAAATCGACATCAATCCAATCTACCAACCTCTGAGAACGAAAGAACTATTTCAACCGCAACCCTGAAGATCCCCCACCACACAGCAACAAAAATCGTAATCCTCCACAAGAAATTGGACCACGTCTCAACAACAACAGCCAGCCAAACAACCTGAAACCAGACCATGGCTCAGCAACATCTGGACAAACAACATCCACACCAATTTGCATCACACAAAAAGATATTTAAAGGCCAGTGCTTTGACAGACTAGCACAATTCAAAGTGCACTGAAGATGTCTCCTCAAATGGAGATGAAACGTTTGCAACCAAATCGCCAAGCTCGGAGATTAAACCAACAGCCCAACTTATCACTAGAATTATTGCAAACATACTTTGCTCTAATCTTGTGTAGTAATACTTTACTTCTTAGCTGTGCCTGCCTGATTCCATGCAAGCTGTTGTTGATAGTTTTATAAGTTGCCTAGCTGATTTTTTATATAATAATAACAAATATGTTATCCACACAACAGATCCATATTTGGGGTTATATCTGTGGAAACATTATTGTTTTCAGATTCTGCTATGAATGCATGATTTCATGGTAGTTCTTTTGATCTGTTTGTATATTTGTCCATCAAATTAGATGTGGGTGATGAGGCAGAAGTTTATAAGCTCAATTTTTTAAAAAAATGTTCTGCAGTTCTTGATGAGTTGTGTAATAGTGCAGCAATTGATTTTTTAAAATCAATTTTGGATCTATAGATATGAAGAATGACATGATGTTGAATGAAATATGATTTCATTTTTTCAGTTATTAGGTCTTTTATTTTCTCTAGACACTGTAGTGGTGATTCGACAGAGTGTTCACTTCCTTCTATGGCATATCTGAGTTTCTTGTTGAGTTCTTTGACTAAATTTTTATGTTGGAGTCCAAGGTAGAGTGACATGCCCAATTCATGTATTTTGGGGCAGCCATAGAACTGTGGAAGATTTGTCCATTATTTTTCATGTATCATTTTTCTCCCTTTGTGCTGTGAACCAACAGTTCAATCCTAAAATATATTTATTTCCAACATAGGACACTTTTTTGTCAGCTTAGATAGTTCTGAATTGAAGAAAAGATTCTTAAGAAGTTTAATTTACATTTCTTAATTGAATGCAAATTTATCCATTATCAGCATAAGAACATCTCCATTCCTACCTCAAGCTTTGACTCATTGCCCATTCTGGTGCCCTCCAGGTATGTTTGGACTATTTTGTTTATTTATATATTATTGAATGTATACCCACCTTTCTCTTTATGTATGTTACTATTAGCCATAAATATATTTTCCATTATAGCTTTCATCCTTTTAAGTTAGCATTTGTCATATATTTTTATATATGGGGTGGGAAAAAGAGAACCTTACTTTGCATACTTCATTCGAAACCCAAAGAAAATGATAAAAATAATCTTAATGATCTAATGCAAAATCTTGGACTCCAATGGAAGCTTAAAACCAGCAAGATAATTATTTCTCAGAGCTCAGTGCCAGCTGGGAAATGAATTGCTCTGAACAACTAAGCTTTTTAAGATTAATTGAAATTAAATCAGAGAATAAAGATAATCTAGAAGTGCTCTCCCATGGAAATGGGAGCCATAGAATTCTGCTGACTCCAACATGCTTTGGATGATAGTCTACATATGCTATTCTTTCTAGGAGACAGAACATCTGTGGAATCACCATGCTGAGTTTAGCTTTGGAGTTTTAAGGCACAAATGTTGCAATAGGAGCTGGTTCTGTACACAGTGTGTCTGTTTTATCCTGACATGGAACATTCCCATACTTCTTATTCAGGTACAGATCCCTGATGAAATGTTTACAGAAGGGTCCTCCATAAGAGTCTATATTCAGTCAGTATTATATTGACCGTAGCAGTGCATGCTTAATTTTTCTGAAGATATATTTAAAAAAAGCCTGTGTGAGCTAACCTTTCTTACCAAATTCGGCAAGTTCTCCAAATCTTATAAGATTTGGGGTAAAATGCCAAAATCTCATGAACTCATGAAAATTTCTGTTCTGCAGGTGCCATATGAGTGTTTGCTAGATGCTGTATCATTGCCTTAAAACTAGCGAAAGATCAGATCATCAAGACAGCTTATAGAAGACATCAGAATATGTGTAAAGATTTTGAATAGTCATAATCAATCTATATTAAAAGCTAGTGCAAAATTAAAACTTTTGGTTTTTGTCCCTATATTGCTAAATGCTAACAGATCTTTTCTTTCATTTTCCTCATTCCGTGGGAGAAAATGTTCTTCAGATTTCTTCAAATAAGCCTTTCTGATACGCAGATTCATTGCATAGCTTATGCAAACTTGCATACTGAGTTGGCAAATATTTGGACACTCAACAAACATTGTCATAAAGTGAACTGATTCTTATCTTGGCAAAAGCGAACATAAAAGAGCTGAAATGGCAATCTTGTTTTAATAAAAAAGTCACTGGTTTGAGGAACGAATGCAAAAAGAAACAAAGATGAGTCAAACCGCAAGTATGATGAATAAGCTGCGTTCACATCCATCAAATGTCTATGACCTCGAGTTTTCTTCTCTTACATTCTTTTCCTAATTTAATTTTCTCAATTTAATTTTTCATCAAATTATAGTTTCTTTTTGGTGTTGTCAAACATTAAAATGCTCACCCACATTATGTAGTTGTAACCCTTGCATCAATTATGTAAATTACACTGACTTTCTTATGCATCTCTTGTGACAGAAGAGAGGAAGGAATCTGAAACTAGAAGAAAAGGACTTCCTTGAGGCTACATAATATGTTCACAGAGACTAGATTTCCATTGGGGACATCCTGAGTTTGCAGTTCAATTTCTAGAACTATTATAAGGCGTCTTTTCCTGTTCTCATATTTTTACAGCAATTTCATAGTTGTTACAAAACCGGCAGGGCTTTTCCTCACAGCTGAATTAAATTGCTCTTCCCCAATTCTTAAGGATCTACATCTATAAAACTATTAACAGAATGAAATCTGCTTTTTCAATGGGCAGTCTCTATCCTGTCAAAGACATAATGACCTCCAAAGCTTCTGACCTTATATACAGGACACATTAAGGAGAGGAATTAGCAGAAGCCCCCTTTGTTCCTTCCTCCTTTCCTCTAAAATAATAACTTATGGAAGCCATCTGCCAATCACTTCATGTGGGGAGGAGCCTGGGAATATTCTAGAAGTGCATTAAACTTATGCTTAGAAGGAACTTGAACAGCAGGGAGGGTTTGCACCATAAAGCAATAGTAAGCTCTCTCTCTCTCTCTCTCCCTCTCTCTCTCTCTCTCTCTCTCTCTCTCTCTCTCTCTCTCTCTCTCTCTCTCTCTCTCTCTCTCCCTCCCTCCCTCCCTCCCTCCCTCCCTCTTCACTGCATGTCCTCACCATTGCCACTGCTACTCAGCTGTTATTCAGGTTTATTAAGGTTGTCAATTGGAGATTGGCTCAGATACCTTAATATCTGAGCAAAGTTTAGGGGGAAAAAGATTTTTGGGATGTTCTTAGAGAAACGTGGAAGCCTAGGGACCATATAGGAGGGGGCAAGCCTTTGTCAGCCTAAAATGACTAATTAGTACCAGGTTGATCCTCCCAAGTACCACTTGATGGCTGCAAATTGTCAATAAAATTCAAATTTTTTACATTGCACCCATTGCAAAACTGTTGTAGCTAGTTGTTTACTTAAAAGGCAAAACTCTACTGAAACATCAAAAAAGCTAGGACATTTTTCTACTGTTTTGGTATGGATCCAGAAAGAGTAAAGGCAATGTCATGAACACATTAAATCAAAAATTTGCTAGCCCTAACTCTGGATAGGTCTACATGAAGAAAGGTTCATAATATTTCTTCACTTCCTAATACAAGGACTCTTCTTTAGATTGCTAGATAGCCAGCTTTTCTTTTTTCTAAGGCTGTGATATCTGGCCTACAAAAATCCAGATGACCACAATGGAAGCAGAAAGTTCCTTTCTGCCATCTAAACTTCATCTGGATTTTTTGTAGCCTAGATATCATAGCCCTACTTTTCTTTTTCAGTGACTCATTTTTGTTCTGATTCTGTAGCAGCACTCATTATTTGAATACACCACTATAGGAAGTGATATAATAAATATGAAACATGATTCCATCCATGCAATTTTGCCAGAAATATGCATTATCTTCATTTTTCACCATAAAACATCCCTCTGATATTATGTTCAGGCACTATCTTCAATCCAATGCGAGAGATGTAGTTGGAGTTTCTCCAGGATCTAATCTGAGTCGGTCACCCGGACCAGAGGTTTAGTCTTCCAAGCTTTCGAATTTATGCTGAAGCCCTTCATCAGAAAACCTCTCTCTTTCAAGAATGTCATTCTGTATAGAAAGTAGTTCCTTGACGATGAGCTCCAACATGAATATAAAGCTTGGAAGAATAAACTTCTGGTTCCAATGACTGACTCAGATTGGATCCTGCAACATTATCCTGGAACATGTATATTTGCCTTCATTTTCGGAATTTCTCCTGTTCTCTAGAAACAGCGGCAAGGCCAATGGAAGGATTTACATCAGGTTTGTTGTAGTTGGGAAACTACCTCTACATCTAATCATGAAGTGGAAGATAATTAGGGTACATGGTTTCTGCATAAATACACATTATAGATGTGAAGCTCCTTAATAAATGTGAAACAGATGTTTGTTGGGTGAGTCTGCTGATTCAGGCATGTAGCTAGCTTAAAAGTAGGAAGCGGAAAGGATGTAGTAGAAAGTTTATTTATTTAATCATGCAAAGATTTTTAAATTACTTTAAAGTTTTAACTTACACTTTTAATCCTAATTTAAATTTAAGCTTAAATACGTATTTTAACTTACCATTGGGAGATTAAAAGAAAAAAATAGATAGTAGTCCTCCATCTCTCTCTCACATTTCCCCTCCTTGACATGTACATGGTTACAGTGGTCTAAGTTGATATATATACCCTCTAAATCAGAGGTGGGGAACAATGGCCTCTTTATGACTTGGGGAAGTCAACTCCCAGAATTCCTGAGTCAGCAAGGCTGGCTCAGGAATTCTGGGAGTTGAAGACCATAAGTCATAAAAGGACCATCGTTTCCCACCCTTGCATCCCCAGCTATTTTAAGATATGTGGAGTTAAACTCTCAGGATTCCACACCATTCTTTATCAGGATATGTGAACTGTTCACAATTACTTATCCAGATCATATTGAACTGGTGAAAAATTTAATATCCAACTCAAAATGTAGCCTCCAATCACTCTTCTGATAACCCATTCATGTCTATCTCTCCAGTTATTAGGTTTTGTGTGCTGTGCTTAAAAACTTGCTGCCTCCTATGACTTTTTTCTTCTAAGCACCATTATTTAGAAATATATCATAAAATCCCTTGCTGTTGTCCTAACTATATTTCTTTCACCCAATAAAATATTACTGGGTCCCCTTAGATGTCACCACAAAGATAGTCATAATGAATGAAAGTAATTTTTCTTTGTTTGAATCCCTGTTGTAACCTCAACAACTTTTCTAATTTATAGCAAGGTCCAGGAAGAGGATAAAAGGCACATGGTCCTTTGTCTATTGCAATCATCCCTTATTGCTTCAAAAAATGTTTGTGCCCAGAGCTATCACTATCACTAAAATGTAAGGATGCTGTCCTTTTTTCTTCTTCTCCTTTGTTTTAAACTATA
The DNA here is from genome assembly GCF_001527695.2 of Protobothrops mucrosquamatus. Lineage (NCBI taxonomy): Eukaryota > Metazoa > Chordata > Lepidosauria > Squamata > Viperidae > Protobothrops > Protobothrops mucrosquamatus. The sequence goes on from NW_015387155.1 coordinate 385,364, forward strand.
AAATCATTAAACTTACTAGGGAAAAGAATTGTTTAATTCATTTTTGTAATATTCTTAAAACAATAAGAGTTGATTAGGAATTTGAATTGCATTTTTTTCATAATTTTTCTTATACAAAATTAATAGTGGAGCTTTAGGGCATTTTGCATCGTTTTCTCAGACAACAGGAATGTTCTTCAATCGAAGTGATCCTGCCACTATACAATTTATTTCCTATAAGTACATAAGAAGTATGAGGATTATATGGAACTTTTTAGCATAAGATTTAGTTCTGTAAAGGAATACCCTAAGACTGCCATCCTTTATTTATCTGGGAAATTAGATGCTGTGAATTGAACTTGCTTATATGTAAATATGAATAAGATTTCACTATAGGTGCTGATCCTTAGGATGAAAATGTTTACTTTCATGTGCCATAGACCATATTATACAATCTGCTCTCCAAATGTATACTTTCCAATTAAGTACTTAGCACAGACTTTTTTTTTCTTAGAAATAGAAAACATTCTTTGTGTTAACACTGGTAAAATGGGCCAAATGCAACTCCTGGGACCATTGCAGGAGAAGGCCCTCTTTAGGTATTAGATAGATAGTCTTCTGACAAAATGACAGACCTTCTAATCATTCAGCTCTGTGAAAAAAATCCCTTTTTATACCTGTAGGTCTTAACAATCAGAGAGATTTGTAACGAAGGAGGTGATCCCTTCAGCAGTCAGGTCCTAAGTAAATGAGAATCAATGGAGATATTTCAGTACATGAACCATAGAATCCTTATATTTACTATTGGTTGGCAACTTTATTGCTGCATTTTGCAACTTTCAAACGCTTTTAACAGACAATGTTACTGAACTCTGTTCCATGCCATTGAGTGATCCTTGAAGAAATAGGGAAATATGTTTGTGTTTGATAGTTCAGATGAGCAAAGAAGAGAAAATGTGTTATTATAGATTATTTAAGAAACCTTTGCTAGAAGGTTATGTCATTTATATATTAACCAATTAAAGACTTCCTGCTTTGGATAGAAAAACATAAATGACCACTAGATGACAGTAAATAAGCATGGAAAACTTCTGGTCTTTGCTGCCATCTCAAGACTTCGATTTTTGCAGCCCCAATCAAGTAGATTTATTTTATGTTATCATAATCTGCCTTACCTTTTTATTGACTGTACTATTATATCACCAGATTTCAAATGATTCCCCGCAAGGTATATCCTGCAGAATATACAAAAAGGGAGAACCAAGATAAAATAGAACTAAGCAACTAAATAAAATGGTGACAGTTCTCACTCTCCAAATACCCTCCAGAATATTTATATTGCCTTTTCTCTTTTTTTTTTTCAAAAAAAGCAATTTCCATATTACCTCCCCACCATTTCCTTCTACAAGATGGAGATGAAAGAGTGTCAACAGCATCTCTTTCTTTCTGTAAGAAAGATTTTCGGAAAGAAAATCAGTTGGATAATCATAAAAAGCAAGATAAACTGCCTACCCTCACCTCCACACCCACAGAAACAACACCATTTTTACTGATATTATAGGAGATGACCAGGTTGGGCTCGAGGGAGGGAGCAAGTGCCTCATCAGTCTCTAGTCCCTTCACGCCCATCTTGAATTCTGTTAGCTTTTATCTATCACCAATTTGCTTTGACTGTTGGTAGTTCAGATTCTTGTACATGCAATAAACATGTATTCAGTTGAACTGCCTTGACTCCTGATTTCCTGTGTTTGATAGGCAGCTTTGTCCCAGGCTTAATTTCAGTGGAGCAACTTGCATGAGAAAAAGCCTCAAAATTGCTATCTAGTGCTGCAGTATCTATTTGTTGTAAAATAGTAGTAAAATTCTGCAACCCAATGTCCATATATCTGCTAGATGGAAGCACAGAGCTACAGCTGCTACAGCTGCTATGGCTATTTTGCTTGGGCCCCAGCAGAAAGGTATTATGACCACATAAGGTATGCCCAACTCCTTAGTTTTTAATAAAGTTCTTTATAAGCTAACCCTTAGTCCACTTGATGGGTTCTTGTGTGTTGGGGCTTTTATAGTATAATATAACAATACTAATTTATCACTATGTCCTTGAATCTCTGCCTGCTTTTGAGTTTGGCTAATAATCTTATAGGAACCTGATGTGGATTACATTCTCATTATAAGGTTTCCTTATGAACTCACAGGATTTCTGCTTTAAAATGTATATTGTTAGATTTTTTTAAAGCTTCCAAACTATATTTCTAACTAAGCTGATTTAACATGCAGAAATTCAATGTAGTCATTCCTTGCATGTTTTGAAGCAAACATAAGAAAATATGCTCTATTAATCCAAAATTTTAATTCAGTTTAGCACATTGATATTCAGCACACTTATGATATTCAACCACTTTCCCTGCATGTGCTTTTTAGTCCAGAGATTGCAGAGATAATTTTGATGAAGGTTTGCTAGAAAAACATGAGACAACTCTCTTTTGAAAAATAGAAGGTATGACAAAAAAAAGTCAAACCAATCCTGCATTTATAATCTTTGGTATAGGAGGGGGCAGAGGGAAACTCTGGAAAGCTTACAACATTCTATTATTATACCCTACAATAATAACAAATTAATTATTCCTGCAATCCTTCTGCATCTATTTCCTGACCTGACTTATTTCTGTAGCTCTTCAAGGTGAGATCAGACTTGGAAACCAATGTCATGCAGGCCAATATTACTTTTCTTATTAGGCAACAGTAACAGCATCTTGGAAGTTTTTATGCACTTTCTCCCTCCCTCCCTTTATCTTCATGAGAACTAGGGAGAGTCTTGTTGGAGACCTGCTTTGCACTCAAGTTTCTTTTACCTGACCGTTTTCTTGGTTGCAGCTCTTCCTCCTATTCATAAGATTATCATGAAACTTGAAACCAATAAAGCTTAATACCTTCAGTCTTAGTGATCTTCAGAAATGTCGAAACTGTCATACCCAAGAATTCTGGTCTAGCAAAGATGCATAGATAATGATATGTTTATGCTATTTGATTATTCAAAACATCTTCATTTGTTTTGAGAAGATATAAAATATCTTATGTAAATCTTTATAAGGCAAAGTTTGATCTTGGTAAATGTCTGAAAAACATTTCACAACCACTGATACATTGTGGACAGAAGCATTATTCAAAATAGATTATTGCCATTTACTATTGCTATAATTACTAATAATAGAAGACAAGTTGAATTTTTGGAATGCTATTGTGTATAACAACTCTGCAGTAGTATTAGCAAGTCATTTTAAACTCAGAGGGTAGCTGCCACCAAATACTTTGTAGACTAAACTTCCGTTCATCATACATTTTGGTCTCTAGCATTAGGGACTTTCCTTTCCTGTCCATGGCAGTCTTAATGAATTGTTTCAATGTCAGGAGTGAACTATGAAGGAAAAGAAAGTTAGAGAAGTAAGAACTTCAGTTTCTTTATATAAACATATGCACAGACATTTCTCTAGCTGAGTTTCCTAGGGAACAAGCTGTGAATAGAAGGTGAACTATTTCCTTACAAGCTGGAAGCAATTCAGTAGACAGTGTATGAATAGTTTGAGAGCAAATTGTTGGATGGTGTGTGCAGAAGCTCAGTCAGATTTTAAAAAGCATGTGCAATCATCAAGCGTTTGTGCCATTTGAAACATTATTGTCGGGAAAACAAGGAAGGACATAGAAGGAAATGCATTTTCTACTTTAAAGAGTATTGTAGAAGACGCAAACTGACATTTGGTCGTTAACTTTTTGAAGAATGTTCTCATTTTGGGAAGTTTAGATTAAACTGATTTTTTTTTTCAAAAACAAAACTCTGTAGTCTTTTTGCTCAAGAAAGATTGACGTACAAATTTGTTTTTAAAGAAAAAAAGTCAATCCAATAGATACAGTAACCTTTGTGAACACAACTATTTGAGAAATAAAGACTAGACTAGATAAAAAAATAAGGGAACTTTGAGAATACTTTCTGATAATTCTTTACTTGTAAACTATGCTGGAAATTGAATAGTCTTTTAAGTATATAACTAACCAACTAACCAACCAACCAGCCAGTTAATCAGTAAGCAAACAAATTGAGTGATTGGAATAAAATTTTCAAGATTTTTAAAAATACCATGAGCAAACCAATATTACTAGGGGAATGTATTATAGCTTCAGTCTTAATCTAAAATAAGCAGAAATTAAATGTAGTATGCTTATGCAGTGAATGCTTATTAAATGAAAAATACTGGAATTCAGCCCTGGTTAACCACTGGACTAAAGGGAAAACTTTGTAGGATAAACAGTCTGTAGTCTGTTTTTCAAACTTGGCAACATTAAGATATATGGACAACTTCCAGAATGCTGGCATGGGAATTCTGGGAGTTGAAGTGCAGACTTCTTAAAATTGCCAGGTTTGAAAAACACGGCACTATGGTAAAAGAATGGCAACTGTTTCACTTCTATTTTTTATATTTGAAAAATTAAATCATATCTTAAAGTAAAATAGTAATATTAGATAGTATTGTTAATGGCATTATTTGTCCTATCATAGAGCTAGTGGATGCAAAATTCTTATTTTAATTCTCAGTGGGATTTGTGGAATAAATATTTTACAGGAGTCCATAGTTAGATCAAATTCTTAGCTTCCAAATACTAAGTAAATAGAGACATTTCTAGCTCTTGTAGAACCAAAGTATCCAGAAAATAAAAATAAAATATGCTGAGTTATTATTTTGTTCAATCACTTTAGTCTGCTTTCATCTCTCAGGTTTAATTAAGGAAATCAAACTATGACTCATCATTTATTGGCAGCTTCTTACGTAAATACTGGCAGATATAAGTTCAAAGTATAAACAATGTCTTAAATCAAATAACGCAAACAATAGGACACAAGCCTAGTATTGTAAAATCACTGGATGGTGGGCCTTCATTATGCAGGACTAGGTTGAATTGATGGTTGGAATGATGTTTTGAAATGGTACCTCAACATTGAATAATGAGGCACTTTGTCTCAACACCCCCAGTCCAAAGCATTGTGCTTAATTTGCCAGGTACTTCACTTTGGTGGAAGCATTTTCTGTAGATGTGCTAACGACTGGAGCCAAAAGGCCACTGAACCTGTCAAATCAATAGAGTGCAGCAGCTGCAATGTGACAGCTGGAAACATGGCATTATCTTGCTTAGTGGAGGCATGTTGAAAGAGTGCTTTGTCAAAGCATCAGTTGAAAGGAAGTAGAAATCAGTGAAACTTGTTTCTAATTAAATATGAATAAGGATATACTTCAGTAATGGCATCGTGCACACTTGTTCCTTGAATTTGAATAAAAAATGTAAGCGGGCACTGAAAAAGTATATGAAATAATTCAGGCATAATGCTAGTTCTTTTCACAAAGCAGCCCAAATACCTACGAATGCAATTATGATGAACAGGGTAGCAAATATTTGATTAAAAGGAACATGAAGATCATTGCAATAAATTTTGGGAATAAAAGAGGCATACATTTATTGTCTTGCAAATTAATCCTGTGGAAAGACCCTTGAATCTTGCTATTTGAATATAGTGTAGGACTAGCCTATAAGCAAAACATACTCTGTTTTAGATCAAATAGTCAAAGCAAATTGCTGAAATTATTTTTAGTGACAAGGCTTTCGGTAGACACCAATGTACAATACTGGCTTTTGTGGATCATAGTTTCCTTTTGGTGAGTTTACAACTTTAAATAATACTGTCAAATCATGGCCATTGCTAGCATCAACTTCTGAGGCCAGGAGAACAACACAGTGACATGATATTGGCACAGAACTATTTTTCAAGTTTTCTCCTCCGTGAACAAGAAGAGACTTGTGAAATTGGTAGAAGTGGCATGCAGCCACCTTGTTCGCCAACTTATTACAAAAAATCTATATCTATCCCCATTCCATTCTTTCACAGAACTAGATGTCAAGCCAATAATAATTCAAGGCCAAATGCTGCACAATAGATTTTATTGGTGTTACACCTGCTCATACAAAATCCCCTTCAGGGACAGAAATCTATTTATTTTAGCTATCTTGATATCATAAGACCTGCTTGACATCTATAGGAAACATAATGATAAGCTCCATGAATTGATAGTGCATATTATAGACTGCATTCTTATCTTCCTATCTTTGCCTTTTACCTTGGCACAACATATTGCTTGTGTTCCAACATAAATTAGATTAGGGCTGAAGACAGTTAATCCATTGATTCAGCATTTTTCAGATGCTACAACTGCCTATCTGCATCATAACCAAGGCACGTTGCTTTTGTTCCTAACTAGTATGATATTAAAATGATGAAACATTCATTATAACATTAAAATGCAAGCTCTGCCCTTTCATACTTACAACATTGTACGTTTGTATACAATTTTATACAAATATGCAAGAGGCACTTTTGTCACTTATCCCTTCTGTCCTCCCATGCAGATATAAATTGCAAATTCTGCAATTCTCCTTCTTACATATTTGATCTGGATGTATGGTATAATCAACCAGATATAGCTTCCAGTACCCTATCCTCATATCATAGCAGAATGGAGAATTCAGCACCCCAGATTACAAGCACAAATGACATCGTAGTTTACAATAGACAATAAAATTTTCAGTGGTGTGCCACATGCCAGACTACTTTGTCCAGTTAATTAAAGTCCTACATAGGCTGGATCTTCCTTTCATTCCACCTTTTCTATTCTCTTTATCTTTCTGCTGCCAATTTCACCATTAAAGAAAAGATACAAATTTCCCAAACTATTTCAGAGTCACAAGAACAATGCTTACTATCTTTAAGGCAGGTTAGCTTCTCTGCCAATAGGCTTGATGCAAAATAGCCTGCAACAATTAAACTGAACAAAACTTCTCAAATTAAACCCATATACATATACAATAAAAGAATTGAGAAGTCTTTTTAGAACCCTCTGACAAGCTCCCACACAAAGTACAGAAAATAATTCCTCTTAATGTAAAAAAGAAACATGCAGTTGTTGTTTGCTTGACAACTCTGTAGTCAGGCAGTCCAAGTTCTTTCTGTTCATCAAAGTGAAGCACTGTAGTTCCTCTTTGGCAATCAACTCTAATAACAAGCAACAAAAAAACAGCAACCACAATTTTATAAATAGCAGCTTTTGAAGGATGCCTCGGAGACAATAAAAGCTCTCCAATTCAGTTTTCAACAACTCCTGCCTCAAGTTTATTCTTAAAAGATAACTGTGCCCTTTCTGGTTGAGATAGGCATGTTGTATGGGTGAGAGACACACACAGCAGAAGTGGGTTGGGAAATTGTCCTGTCTCTAAATAAAATAAGTCAACTTACTAGGGGAAAGCAAATTTTGGAGTACACAACCCGTCATTACTCTAAAAATATTTTTTTCAATACTTGGAATCCAACAGTAAGAAAGTTGTTGCTATTGAGAGCAAAGAACATGGCAGATTATTAATGTGGTACCATTAATAATCAACTTTCTGGATTGTCTGTCAATGTGCACATGCATTTAAACACTTCTCATGGAGCCCTCATTGTGCCATGTGTCTCCCAGACAGGGATTAGGGACAGATATGAATTTTAGTATCTTCAATTAGGCTTTGTGCTCATTCTCTTTCTTTCCTAGCAAGCAAATAGCATTGCCCACTTAGTATAGAAGTTACAGAAAGGAGAAGGAAAATATATGTCTGGAGTTTTTGATCAAGGTATAAGAAATAACTTTGGGTACATACTAGTTAATATTTTTTAAAAATGCAAGAATGAATCCATACAGGTCTATAACAAACAGATTGTTACAGCATCAGACATGGTGACAACATGATGGAAATTCTTTTACATATTTATGTCTCAATATCTGAAGTACACATGTATGAATTTTTGCATCATGTCATAACATACATTTTGCCACTTGCCCTGTCACAGATGTGTATGAATAAATCATAAGATTCTGTTTAGCATATTTTTAAATATATGCAAAATGTCAAGATGGATATATGAAGTGCTTGATTCAGAACATAATTTTTGTAGAATATTTGTAAGTACTTTTTGATTTCAAACTTCTTAGCCTTCATCTAATAAAGAATGTTGTATCTAACAGAAGCTTGTGGAATTGTGTAAATGGGACCATTCTGTTTGTTTCTGTATATATGCATGCACATATACATAGATTGTATATAAACACACACGAACACGGTATCATATAAAAATTGTTGGATGTAACTCAACTTGCCTGATCTATAATGATATATAAACAAAATAAAATAATGGATTTTTTTTAAAAGCTTGCATTTTAATTCTGCTCATAATTTTTGAAATAGATTTTCCTCAAAGAGGATGTCCAATGTAGTTAACTGTACATAAAAAGGGCACAGTTTAAAAGTCAGCCATGCATCTATATCTTTTATATGGAGATCCAGGATCTTCTGCTGCCACATGAGGTAACCATCATAACATATCAAACTGAAAAGAATGATCTGAGAGACTGCTCTTTAACAGCCTGTAAAAATCAGCATGTCCTTTGAATGCACTGCCCTGAGAAAACTCCTAGAAATCTCCCAGACATGGTCACAGCATGTGCCTGGTGATCTCTGTAATGGGAAATGACATATTTACATCGAATGCTTTAAATGTACCTGGCCTAAAGCACAAAGGAGACAACAAATGTATGTGCAAGAAGCTTTTTAGCAGTCAGAGGCATTTCCGTGGAATGTTGCCTCACTGTTAATAACACAGTCACTGTCCTCCTAAGGGATCGAGGGGGAAAGGTATAGCTATTGCCATGCTAGACTTTGTCTGTCTCCTGACAATGTCATTCAGGGATGGGTTTATTGAAGCCCATGTGTGGTATCAGAATTCTATTCCAATTTATGGTGTACACTGTGGACCTAATTTAGCTGGCATTGATCTTACAGGTAATGGATGGTAAAATATTCTGTTTTAACAATTTTTGGATTAAATCATGTCAGCTGTTTGACTATTAAAATAAAAGGTTCAATTTTAAGATATTCTTATAGTCAACATTGAAATCATAATGTGACTTTGCACAATTTAGGAGCCCTGGTGGCACAGTGGTTAGAATATAGTATTGCAGGCTAACTCTGTCCACAGCCTGGAGTTTGATCCTGACCAGCTCAAGGTTGACTCAGCCCTTCATTCTTCCAAGGTCAATAAAATGAGGACCCAGATTGTTGGGGCAATGTGTTGACACTGTAAACTGCTTAGAGAGGGCTGTAAAGCACAATGAAGTGCTATTGTCTATTAGAAGTCTAAGTGCTATTGCTATTAGAAAAACCAAGAGGGAATAATGGGATGAAGAAAGTTTAATAGATCAATTGCAGGATACTGTTCAATGTGGAGGGCATGCAGCCTATCAGTTTAGTCTTCATTGTGGGCCGAAGAGAAATGGGTTAGACTGATATGGTACAGTTATCTAGCTGTTATTATCAAACTGCATCTGGTGAAATCTGGTCTCCTGTTTATCCCTTTCAGGGATGAAGGATTCATTAAGAAGATCTGCTCATTGAAAATCTATGGAATGAGGTAAATTTTTACATGTCCTAGGGGAATTTATAAAATCTAAGGGGAATCAGATAAAGAGGAATCCACCCTCAAGGATTCTTGTTGGCTCTGGCTTAGAGGCACCATGCTCCAAATCCAAAATGCAGGAAAATAACACCTGAAGGGAAACATATGAAAAATTTCCATGATTGAGACTTCAGCATATGTCTCCTGGGATTTTCAGCATCTTGACCATCACACCCAAGTGTTTTACTTAAGTATCCATTTTAAACAGATCACAATAACTGAATAATCCAAAAGAAAGAAAATCTCTCCCTGGGAAGGTAATTGTCTGAACTATATGAATATTCCTCCTGCATCACTAGACTGAGAAACAACAGACTTTGGGTTGTGAAATGGCTTCAAGGGAGGCCAGCTGAGATGCATATGGCCATGCAGTATGTTGTTACATGATATTCAGAATTTCCAGCATAGTGAGAACTTCCAAATGCCTTTCAAAGCTAATGGTCTGTGTGTAATAATTCCTGGCCTAGAATCTAGACTAGCAGCTGGTGCCACTAATTGGTAGCCCTAAGGATGTCTGCGCTTGTGTGTCTAGCAGCTAGATGATCAATTCTGGAATAACCAAATTAAAATTAGTATCACAATAATGTGAATTCTATTGTTTGCTGTAATCTTTAATCAAGACAAAAAGTTAACAGATTGCAGGGACTAACAAAAAGTTGATATTATTGTAGCCTTGTAACAATGATTATGTGGTTGCTCATTTACTTTCTCCCTGACATCTAGAAAACCAAAAAATAATTTTCCCTTACACTTAATTTATTTTAGGAAGTCTATGCTGGATTATTCACGAGATCAACATCATATCAGGTTACAAAAACAGTGAAAGAAATGTGCAAAATGAAAATGAATGCCTAAATAAAAATGAGTAACACTCTTAGAAAGAAACAGCAATACTTTTCTTGATCTTTCCTTCATTTTCCTTATATTTTGCAATATAATTTGAGAATTTTTTTTAGAAAAGACCCTTTTCTAGAATATATGCAGAATTCATTGTGTGGGTTTACTAAAGAGTGAAACCTCTGAAAATATGTGTTATATTGTTCGAGAGTGGCTCTTTAATATCAATATACAAGCACTGGTGAAATGAAGGCACATTATGAGAATTGCCCACTCATTTTAGAATGGTTTCTTTCTTAAAATTCTTATTCATTAATCTAAGATGATAATATTTTCATTAGGGTTAACTACTACTGCTTTATAATGGGAGCAGTGGATGGAGATTGTTCCAGACCCCAACATGGCTTTTTAAAGGTAATCTGATTCAATAATAGTTTCGTTAAAAAAAAATCAATTAAAATATTTCAAACCTATTTCAATATTTTGGGTTTTCATACACATTCATACTTCTTGTGTCACTAATATCAGTAGATGAAATACAATATATCTACAAATAAGTCTTCTGCCTTCTCCAAGCTTTTCAGAGTAGTAGAAAAATTTTCCTGTTGGTTTTCTTACAGACTCTCAATCCATCCCACATTCCCACATATAGGTCTGTGAAAGTGTATTTCCCATGTATTTGTGGTTTTTTTTTAAATTTTTGCTATGGTATGTTATCAGAGTTTCATGTGAGATCTAGTATAGACTTGAATGGGAGCAGTCATTACATTGCATATATGCAGGGAATTAAGGGTATATCTTGGTATACATATGATCCTTCTACTTTGCAAGCTCATTGGTTTGCAGTGATTCCAGGTGCAATTTAAGGTGCTAGTTACCACCTATAATAGCCCTGTCCTTGATGGCTTTTTGTAGAACCCTGAAGACTTGGCTTTTCCCCTGGACATAGGCACAGGACATTGGAGGAATCCACTTTGTGTATCTTATATTAAATTATAATTACCCAGGTGTGATATATTTGTTCTTTTTAAATCTTTTTTTGTGGGGGGAGGATTGTTTTAAATGAATGTGAACTGCATGCAGTTAATATATGCATGGAGAGCAATGTAAATTGATTGATTGATTGAATGAATGAATGAATAAGTAAAAAAATAAAAAAATAAAAATGAAATGCTTGCACTTCCTCAATCCACCTGGACTGTGGGTTAAAGAAACAAACAACCATATTTGGTGGCTGTTGTACAAATAGTCTTCTAACATGTGATGTGACCCTGTGAAAAAGGAATTGCACTGTTAATTTCAGTAACCTTTAGCTGCAGTAATTGCAGTCAAACATTGCCTTGCTTGATTATCAGTGTTTTCTACTACTGTTAGGAATGTTTGTCCATTCCCCTATGATGTACCACTTCAACTCATATTTTAGTATTTCCTATCCTGAACAGCTTGTTCAAATCCCGACAAAACACTTCTATATTATTTAGATCTTGACTCTGATTTGGCATTTTAAAATATCTGCAGTTGTTAGCATTTCCATTGTAACTTACAGGATGATTTTATGCTGTACTCTTCAAGTGATTTTGACAGGATAGACATTCTTGGAAAGATTCACTATTGTTCTCAATCATTATTTCAAGAATATATCTCTGTTTGAGGATTGAGGTAGCCCAGAACTTTGGAATAGTTGTATTATTTTTTCCAGACTCATTGGCATCAATAACTCTTTATGCCCATCTTTAGAAAATGCTTTTGAATTAAGCGTATTTTTCTAGAATCTGTTTGGTGAGAATTGTTGATGATGAGGGGAACCAGAATTTGCAAGATTTATATAGGGTCGGGTTAATTTAAAACAGTTTTTAAAGTATTCACACAATGAACCTAATCATTCTTTTAATGAAATTGAATTTATTATTTTTTGATAAAAAACATTGCATGCTTATTTTTAATTTGTAATTGTTTAATTTTTTTTAACGAATAAAACATTACAAAATGTTGTTCATATTTGTTCACTCATTATCTCTTTCAGCATATCTCTAAAGCCCTCATGAAGTTCTCATAATACATTGTGGCAAAGATATGCAAAAATTCAGAAAATCTAAAAAGAGGACAGTTTTTGTTTTTCCACAGTACCATGAGTCTGCCCAGATGGGTTGGTGGTGATGGCTTTGGGTGCTGAAAGTTAAGGGAATCATTGTAGTTATAGAAAATAGTTTTAGCCCAGCAGGTGTGAACAATATTTCTGAAATCATGGGCAAAATTTTTAACCAATAAAGGCCAGTAGCCTTTAAGCCTGTTCCTGTCTCTTTGCTCTTCATTTCCCTGATTTTCTGGCCATATGATTTTAGGACAAAAAAGGAAAGAAAAAAAATCCTCTGTTTTAATTTCAATTGCATAAAAATGTCTTGTAGTTCTAAGAAGGTTTCTTATATAAAAAGACTTTTTTATTTTTGTATCCTAATTTCTTTGTCCATTTTTTAGCTTTACATTAATAATGGGTGCTAAGCTAATGTTCTTTTCTGTTACACAACTTTCATAGAATCACTGAATCACAACATTCAGATTGTGGTCTAGTCCTTGCTTGAATACATACAGAGGAGCTGTCCACCTTGGTCTACAGCTGAATTTTGGTGTTCAGTCAGTTCTATGGTCTACTAATATTCAGTGGGATTTCTTTCCTATTATTTAAATCCATTATTCTCTGTCCAGAATGCTGAGCAGATAGAGAATAGGATCAGATTTTCTTTTATGGAACAGTCTTTTATTATATTATTATTATATTCCTCTTCATAATTTCAGTATTCTTAGTTCATTCCATTCATAGGACCTAGTCTTTATTTCTTTCATGGACATTCACTAAACTCATTACAGTTTATTTGAACCTTTCTTAATTAATAATGTCTAGAGCAAAGCTTAATTCTTGAGGTAGGGCCTCATTAACACAAAAGAAGTTGAAACTTTTGCTTCCTCTAACATGTTGCATTTACCTTTTCTTGAAGTCACATGATATCATTCACTCATGTTTAGACGTTACTAGTATATTTTTTTTACAAATCCTATTGCCAATGCAGTTATCTCCATTCTCTCCCAGTACATTCGATTTCTGTCTCCTATATATTTTATATTTGTCACTGTTAAATTTCATTATGTTATTTTCAGGCCACTTGCTTAACCTATCAAGATTGTTTTCTTTTTGATTTTTTTCTTCTCAGATCTTCTGCAAAGTTGATAAGCAACAGCTTCCATCATTTGATCTAAATTTTTAATAAGTTATGAGTTCCAGCTTTTAAGTTGATTGTTACTACCATGTTTCCCTGAAAATAAGACCGGGTCTTATATTAATTTTTGCTCCAAAAGACACAGTAGGACTTATTTTCTGGCTAGTACTGGAAAATACAGTACTAAATGCATCTTTCTGGCTGACAATCTTAACTAGGGCTTATTTTGGGGGTAGGGCTTATATTATAAGCATCCTCAAAAATCATGCTAGGGCTTATTTTCCGGTTGGGTCTTATTTTCAGGGAAACATGGTATAGTCTGATGAGAAAACATTCATAAGCATTTTCTGAATATGATTTTTAACTAGTTATGTATTAACCTAGTTGTCATGCCTTCCAAACCAGGTTTAACTAGTTTATTGATCAGAATATCATGACATGATGATGATGTTATCCATTCAGTCATGTCCAACTCTTGGTGATTCTATGGGCCAGGTATGTCCATATCTTCTGATTTGTACTACTTCTTTGAGTTGTTCTATGCTCTGGCTGGTATTAACTTTGATGGAGTCCAGCCACTGTGTTCTTTTATGGCTCGGTTTCCTTTTACTGCAAACTCTTCCAAACATTCCAAACATAATTGCTGGATACTTGAGCTGGTGGTTCATTTGCTTTCTCCAGTGAATTCCCCCGCATGACATGGTCAAAGTAAGTGAGATGTAGTTTTGTGATTTTGCCTTCTAGTGATTTTGCCTTCTAGTGTCAGTCACCTTTGCTATTCAAGGTCTCATAACATACTTGTACCGCAAAGTCTCCCATCATATTTCCTAATCTGAAAAAAAAATCAGTGGGAATTTCCCTCATGATGCCTGTCCTTTGGATTAAAGCATGGAAAGCCAGGGATGCTGTATGTCAATGGAGAGAGGATTGCACATAAAAAAACATGGCATTCAAATATATACTTTGGCCACCTCATTGCTAAAAACAGTAAATCCATAGTCCATCCATGAAAATTGCACTAGAATTATCCTCTCCTTTGAAATAATTTTCAAAAGCAGATTGTCTTTCATCATACTAATAAGAACTGTGGAAATAGCATAGGAGGATTTTTCTGCAAAGCACTAATCCCCAATCCCTCCCCAATATTGTATGATCTCTATTTTCTTGTTTTATTTACAAACCTGATATACCGTAAATCTGATTAACGGTCTATAGCTTGTTTTCACACTTTCCTCTCCTTGGATGTTCTCTATTTGGCAACTGACTTGATATTTCCTAAAAAGCACTTCATGAGTTGAAGCAAAATATATTTTTCATCTTTTCTTCTCTTGTATTAGTCATTAGCTATCATTAGCTGGCTAGCAACACACTGTGGTAGTAACATATTGAGATTTTCAGCACTTTATATTAAACATGCAAGCAGATACTTTTACCAGTAGCTGCCACATCTTGCAGTGTGTTTTATTAATGCCAGGCTGCTCAGAGTCATTTGTCACTGTCAGGACCACTCCTGTTCCAAACATCTCTTAGCACCATGTAAGCGAACAGAATACAGAGGATATTACATGTTTCCCCAACGACTGATGGTAACCTCTGCATGGTATAGGTGGGACAACAGGATTGTGGGGAAAATACTGGGGATAATTTCCAGTTTAGTTGGCACCTAACAGACTCCCAGATCAGAGCGAGTGCACACAAGTCATAACTTGATGTTTATTTACTAAACAATAACAGCATGATGAAGCTCTGGGTGGAAGTGTGGAGAAAGGGCAATAGTTACCTTGAATCCTGGAGCATGGAGTGACTTCTCTCCAATGGGGGATGGACATCCACAAGCTCTGCAGATGTGCAGTATTATCAGGCTTGGCAAGATTTGCTGAGAATATGGAATTTCTGTGGGATGATAATCTGCCTAATATTCCTTTGCTAGAAACATACATATTTTTCTGGTAAACATGGATGAGTAGCAGAATTGATTATGGTTACTCTAGTGAAAAGAAGGACCAGGGGAGATAAGATAGCAGTGTTCTGATATTTGAAGAGGGTCAAGCTATTTTCCAAAGCACCCAAAGGCAAGACAAGAAACAATGGATGGAAACTAATCAAAGAGAGATACAAGCTAGAACCAAGGAGAAATTTCCTGACAGTAAGAACAATCAACCAGTGGAACTACTTGCCTTCAGAAGTTGTGGATGCTCCATTACTGGAAGCTTTTAAGAAATGACTGGACAGCCATTTGTCTGAAATGGTATAGGGTCTCCTGCTTAGGCAGGTGATTGGACTAGAAGACCTCCAAGGTCTCTTCCAACTCTGATATTCTATGTTCTATATTCTGATTATCACAAGGTTACACTTTTTATTTTATGTTCAGTTGCATTAGATTCTTGGAGACTGCCAGGACTAGTGCTATAGTTTTCTTGACAAGGTTTTTCAGAAATGGTTTGCCATTGCCTCCTTCGTAAGGTTGAAAGAAAGCGATTGGCCCAAGATCACCCAGCTGGCTTTGTGCCTAAGCCGGGACTAGAACTCATCTCCGTCCAGTTTCTTTCACTTCACCAAACTTGCTAGAAATTCTTATTATTATGGTCCTGAACAAGATTCCATTCTAAAAGATTAGGTTGTTAGTGTTGCTTCTGAGGTCAACCATCTTTCTTCTGTGTAACATACCATCTCAAAGCTACTGGGAGTATGACAATTTCTCTGGGTGTCTTTCAATTTGCCAAGATATTTTAATATTAGTAATATTTTAATATTTTTATTTTTATATAATAATTAAATAACATTAAAAAATAGAAATTTTCCCACTAAATTGATTTAAAAAAATCAATTATTTTTCAGGTAACTATTATAATACATGATACCTAAAGCATATAAGCTCTTTAACTTAAATAGTGCAAACGATTTTATGCATATTTTCTGGAATTCATTATATAAAAGAGAGATTGCATAATTTGATACTGGAAATCTGAAGATTATGTCAACTGAGAAGATAATGCTTCATTTACTGGGTGGCTTGAATAAAAATATGTATGCAGAGACTATTTTCATCTGAATTTGTGTATATATTATTTTTTAAATGTAATTTTAATTTTGTGTTCTGCTTTGATTTTGTGTCCATATTTGAATATATTTTTATTGCATATGATTTAACTTGTTTGATTGGATTTCTGTCATTTTGCAGTTGAAATAAAATTTGTATTATGTATATAACAGTAATTTCTAGCCCAAATGTTTGCTTTAGCTTGCTTGGTTCTTATTTTAATGACCATTGCCATTATTACCATTATTAGGTCATGCCTTATGGCAGAGATCACCAACCTTTTCATGCTGGTAGCCTGGAGGGAAAGGGAGGAGCTGCGAATTTGCATGTGCATGCATGCAAGTGCGTGCGTGCAGAAACGGAGCTGCGTGCACCCACATGGTGCTAGCAGCTCCGTTTGTGTAGGTGTGCAGACGCTAGCCACCACCACTAGCCCCCACATGCACGTGCAAATGGGCTGTGCAACCCACATGATGCTAGAGGCCCATTTTGTGCACACTCACAGGTGCTAGCCCCCACGTTGCTAGCTCCCGCGCGCATGCACAAATGGGCTATGCAACCTGCCTGCGCGCTAGTGGCCCTATTTGCACAGGTGCACTAGTGCTAGCCACCGCCACTAGCCCCACACTCATGCACAAACAGTGGGTGTGAGTGCGCACCTGTTCCACAGCCCATAGGTTGTGGACCTCTGCCTTATGGCATGCAAATGTATCGTCTTGCTATGTCTCAGTTTTAACTGAAGAGTGAGGGAAGAAAGGAATTGAATAACAATTATATATATATAAGTGAAAGCTGCCAAAGTATCACCCCCAAATTAGAAGTGTGTCAATCGGCCATAAACTGAAAAAAAAACAAGCCTAAAAATGTTATGTTATGAAATGTTAGTTTCAGTTCAAGCATTATTTTAGCAAATAAACTATTTTAATTATATATTCATTTAAAAGTAACTGAAGTATGATAGTGAGCAATGACTCATGAGAAAT
Source organism: Protobothrops mucrosquamatus (assembly GCF_001527695.2). NCBI lineage: Eukaryota > Metazoa > Chordata > Lepidosauria > Squamata > Viperidae > Protobothrops > Protobothrops mucrosquamatus. The sequence goes on from NW_015387155.1 coordinate 403,001, forward strand.
AATCATGTGGTTTAGTTTGCACACAAGCTTGCTGCCAATTGAACAAAAATCATGTGGAATCCCTTGATGCATGCAAAGAAGTATTTTACAAATCCACTACATCCTCTATGTAACAAATTTCAGTTTAGTAGACTTTGGATGCAACAGATAAAATCTGTTCATGCTTCTGTGCATGCATCAAATCCCATTTGCCATTTTATATATGCATAAAATACATTAAATATGGATATGTGAAATTCCCTCCATATTTGATATGTGCATAAAATGTGCAAAATGCATAAAATATGGATGTGTCATATCACATTCACCATTTTATGTATACATAAAATCCCATCCAGATTCAACAGGCATTCTGCTTTTACAGATACCCTTCCCCCATTAATCCATTAAACTGAAAGCTTATTGCAGCACCAAGGGTACATAGACAACCATGTTGTCATTTAAAGGTTAGGATGCTTGCTTCCATTTGGCAGAAAAAAGTGCCATTTGTAGATGTAGGCAAACACTGTCAGCTGGAATTTGCCAACTACATAAAATATTTCTGACTTTGAATTGAGCAGAGCTTAGTTGAAGCAGGATCAAAAAATCCATTCTCCCCTTCTTCTAATACGCAATCTATAGTACCAATATAGCATCTGTCATTCAGTAGAAGATGTAAGAAGAATCTCTACCTCTTTATCTCTTGCTATTCTTTTTGTCATCTAAGACCTACCATTATAGCTTGGAGAAGGAGAAAGAAATGGAGATTGAGATTTGTGCTTCCATTCCCCACAGATATAATTTTTCCATTAGCACCTGGAGCTATTGAAGATAGTCATCAGGAAAGGAACCATTCTTGGTCCTAGTTTTGAATCTATGGAGAAGGATTACAACCACAAAGTAGCTTCTGTTCAGTTGTTAATCTGGTATGTTCAGTCTGTTTCCATACTTACAGGATGATGGGACTGTGATAGTGAACTATTGTAGCTCATGGGGAAGCCTTTCCATATACATGAAAATTCTGCTCCTGACAATTATTTGATAAACATTAAAACTATAATTTAATAACATCATCAACATGATTAGGAGAAAGAGGAGTTGCTTGTTGATGCTTTCATGTTGGATTTAACATATGAAGACAATGTCCATTTCAATTCTAGTTCAATTCTTTTTTCATTATTCTTGCATGTCCCAAGGATCCAAAACAGAGGACAAGGCTTCTGACACCAAATCAACTATGGCTAACTGTTTACATTAATATCCTTATGAAAAAATTCCCTAATACCTTAACCTCATAGATATTTCCTTATTGGGAAGCCTTAAAATAGCTTCCTAGAATAAATTCTAAGAAGAATCTTTGGATAACTTTGCCAACTTTTCAAGATGGAACTTTTAATTTTTAAAAAATGTCAGATGTATTTTTCATCTCAGATCACCCTGAAGAAGCTGGCTTACAATCAAACAAAGCCACGGATCTACACTGACAGTAGGACACTCAATGGTATTAGGACATTGAGGTCTGACTGCTTTAGAAGTTATTTTACAATACTTTATCTCCCATCAATCCCATCTGCTTAGATTTTGTTAAAGTGCTTGTATGATTGGTGTAATAGGTGTGATGGTGTCATTGTTACCAAAGAATGATAGATTAGCCTGGACCTCCTTGTGTCAGGCACTGACATTGACAAAAATAGCATCATAAAACAAAAAAGTATATTGAAAAATAAGAAAGAAACAGCAGGTCATCTCAGAGGGTTTTCAAAACACTGAGAGTAGAGTCAAAAATTGGTTTTTGATTTGGGAAATAGAAGTTTTACTCCAAATTAATAGGACAAAAAAAGGAAGACACAAAGAGGGCACGCAGCCATTCCAGGCCGCAAAATAGAATAGCAGTGACTGAACTGAAAGAATAGCTATTAAGTACTCAAACAAAGCTTGAACCTGCACCATCCTAAAATCAAGAATCAATCAAATCTCTGGGAGAGAAATTCATGCTATAAAACCAACAAAAACTAAAGATAAATTTATTGAGGCAAACTCACCAAACCAATACTAAAGAAGACCTATAGGATTCTTTGAAGAGTTAAAAAGGGTTATGAGGGATCAAGAGCCCGGAAAAGTTAAAAGAATATCCCTAGACCAGGGCTTTTCAACCAGTGGTACGGGTACCACCTGTGGTACATTGGCACCTGGCAGGCGGTATGTGACCATCCTAGAAAAGTGGTAGCGGGGGAGGGGAATGAGCCGAACCGGTGGCAGCACCGCACAAGCCTGAGTGAGAGATGGGTGGAGCTGCAGGGCTCTCAGGGCTCAGTGGAAGTGCCAGGATCAGTGCCAGGCTCCAGCTGGAGCTCGGTGCTGATCCTGGCGCTTCTGCTGAGCCCAGAAGAAGCACTGATCAGCCGGAATGTTGCAGCCTCTCCAGGGTCTTGTGATTTACATTCAGATGCTTAGCAACTGATTCATATTTATGACGGTCACAGTGTCCCAGGATCATGTGAAGTGACCAAAACCACCCAGCAGATGGGGGGAATAAAAACCAAACACCCCCACCCCATCTCCGCTGCCAATCCTCAACAGAAATGCTCACAACAATGAAAACCTCGGACAGGAAGAAGAGCGCCACTGGGTGGGCAGGCAGGTGTCTTGCTCAGCTGTGGCTTGGGGGGCACTTTTTCAGTGCCATTGTAACTTCAAACAGTCACTAAATGAACTGTTGTAAGTTGAGGACTACCTGTACTTCATCACTTTTTTCCTTTTTTTGGGGGGGGGTGTCAAATTTTTGACACCTTGCTAGGCGACTGGTGGCACTCGGATGTTGCCATATTCTAAAAGTGGTACAATAGGTGAAAAGGTTGAAAAGCCCTGCCCTAGACCACAAAACTTCTCTGAAAACAAAAAAGAACCACATATTTATGGATTCATTTTTTAAAAAATAGTCATCATCCAGGACTGTGTCCTGCTCATGAATAAGGAGAAAAACTACTAAGCATTACCTAGTCTTGATTGTGCAGGAGCACTAAATCAAGAAGAAACAGAGAAAAACCTGTACAATTATGGGAGTAAACCAGAAAATTATATAACAAAAAAGGTCTCCCTATCCTGAACCTAAATTAAAAGAAATTCAAAGGTGCAAAAGACCAAGGCCACATGTTATGTTCCAGTTAAACTGATTTATTGCTAATCATCCACAGGAATCTTCTCAACTAACAGTTAGCACCTGCTTGGGGGTTAGATAAGGGTCAATGGAATTCAAGGAAGGTTGGTCTTAGTCCTCTTGTGGCAACATAGAGACTCTAGGCCGGGGGTAGGCAACCTTGGCTCTTTTATGACTGGTGGACTTCAACTCCCAGAATTCCTGAGCCAGCCATGCTGAGGGGAAAGGGAGAGGTTTCCAAGCTGAGCCATGCTGGCTCAGGAATTCTGGGAATTGAAGTCCACGAGTCATAAAAGAGCCAAGGTTGCCTACCCCTGCTCTAGGCTGATTCCTCTTGATTCTGCTCCCAAGCTCTGCCACTTCTTCTCCTACAGTATCAGTGATGATGCACTGAAGATGTTACCTAGTTTGGGTCATGTAAAATCTGCAAGAAACCAGCCAAGCTCAGAGAACACCAAGGATCCCTCAGTATCAAAATAACCTTTACCAATCCATAGCTCAACAAAAACTTGCCCCCCCAATGCTTACTTAACACATACACATATGCACACAAAGACATACAGCAACCATTCAAAACTGTTCTTCCAGTTTAGAGCCACATAATCATATGGGGACAAATGTTCAGAACCTAAAAAGGAAGGAGGGAAGGAAGGAAGGAATGAAGGAAGGGAGGGAGGAAGGAGGGAAAGAAAGAAAGAAAGACACCAAAACAAGCTAAACACACACACACACACACAGAGAGAGAGAGAGAGGGGGGGGGATTTTAAGCTTTTAGAATTCAGTTATAAATATTAAGGAAAAATATTTCCATTTAAGAACATAGAGCATGCAAAGATATAAAGAACTGAACTTAAGTAAAATAGACCCAATTTGATTCAAGGTGGAATTTTTCAGATTTAAAAGCATGTAATTGCATTTGAATTTCTGAATTAAGTTTTTAAAAAATGATTTCAGCTATTAAAAATTTATATTAGAAATATAGACTTTAATGGAGAAGCCTAAAATGCAAGCATTTGCTTTATTTTGAGGTATATAATTTGATAATTGGTTAGATAGCATCATTGTTGCAGTGAACATGAATTTGGGCAGACTCCAGGAGACAATGGAAGGAGGGGAAAGGCTGGCGTACTGTGGTCCATGATTTAGTGATTGAACAACAACAACAAAAGTTGATCATAGGAAGGAATGTAGACTCTTTTCTGGGGTCAAACCTTGCCTAATTTTACCATCACAAAATTTTGAAATATTTCCTTATATTTATGTAATGGATTGCTGAGGCTTGCAAAGTGGAAAGCTGGGCCCCCAAACCTCATTTTCCATAAACCCTCTTGATTTACACAACGGTGCTTGCATCTGCTGCTATGGGACAGAGGGCTGGTTGTTCTTCCTGCCACCAGCAGTCTTCCAAGGTGAGACTCAGCTGGCAACCTCCCCTTAACACAAGAAATATTTTAGCAGCCTTTTGTAGTCTGTGCTGGCCTTCTATGGGTTTTTTTAAAAAAATGCAAAAAAAAAAAAAAAAGAGTAAAAATTGAGATAATGTTATAATGCCACCTCCTGGCTATATAGTGTATAGCTCTAGGGATTGATATTAAGTTTTTATTTCCTCAGATTGGGACTTAAATTAATCTTGCAGGAAGTTAACAAAATAAAATTTTATTAAAAAATGAAAAGTAAAAAGTTACATATTTAAATATTAAAATATGATTTTGCCATGTTGAAGATGGCAACTCCGTCCTCTATGAGGGAGGTGGAAATTTTCAAAATTTTAAATAAATAAATAAATAAATAAATAAATAAATAAATAAATAAATAAATAAATAAATAAATATTATAGCATTTCTTGATCTTTGGAAAATAATAGCTGGCAAATTAGTTAAATAGGAAAATCTTAAAAAAAACTATGAAGCATCTGGGTAACTTAAATGATGGCTCTGGTCTGCTACCAATATGGCCCAAAGTTCTCTAGAGTTAGAAATTATATTGAATGGCACATGAAAAAACAGAAATTAAAAAAAAAATCAAGGGTAAGGTAAAGTTTTTCTACAGCATTTGTATCCATGATCACTTTTCACATTTACTGGTGTTTATTTATCATACTTATATATAGCTGACCAGCTCGCAGAAAAGTGACTTTAGATGGGGCTGTTCCTCTGAACTTTGTTACATCATTACAAAAATCTTTGCTGAAGCAACTTCCATGCTTTCTGAAATACAACTTTGAAGACCTGCTCTTGCTGATACCCATGAGATATCAGGCAGGCCTATGTTGTTGCACTGTTTACATGGACAGATGCCAACTGTGAGTGCAAGAATGGCCCAAGGAAATGTGTATGATGTAATTTAGAAATTTTAACAAGCTATGAAGGTTGTTAAATATATAGTTTTATATCAATGATGCAAATGCTAATAAGGCTACTGGATGTCTATTATGGAGAAGTCTAAAGACTTAAAATTACACTGTCCAAAGAGAACCAGCTAAAACTGGCCAAATTAAACTGAAAAAAAGAAGACCAGGGTGCAGGGTAAAGTTGTTTGTTTTCCTACATTGTATTGTTTGTTGAACAAGTGAAGGGTCAATAGGCAACCTTGAAAAGAAATTGAGATAGTTGAGAAGAGTAAATGCGAATAGACAGTTGGGTTTTCCCACAGCTAAATCTTTATGTGCAGCACGTTAATACTTTCCAACAGCTCTGAAGCTGCCAGTGCTGATAGCCAAAGGGGACTGAATGGAGCATCTGCCATCTGTGATTTGTTACAATTGTCTATTTTTTTTCCATAGAACATGTGAGTCCCACTTAAATTATTTCTGAGTTGATTTTACTTAGAGTCCCAGTGGATTGAAGCAGCAGTTAAACCCCAGTAAATAAATACTGAAAACACAAATTAATAAGGGGGAGGGGTTCAAAGGTATATGTAGGTGGGCAGAAAACTGATGAAGTGTGCATCATGATATCCCAATGCAATCCCTGTGGTTTATGCACTTATGTCCAATGTCAGCATTGCAGTATGTAAGGGCAGAGTTTGCACAGTTATGTCTCCATGCATATTTTTGTGTGAATGTGACTACCTGTGGAACCTTTTGAAGGAGTGCTAGTAGAACATAGAATAATAGAGTTGGAAGGAACCTTGGAGGTCTTCTAGTCCAACGCCCTGCTCAAGCAGGAGACCCTATACCATTACAGAGAAATGGTTGTCCAGTCTCTGTTTGAAAACCTCTGGTGATGGAGCATCCACAACTTCTGAACTCAAGCTGTTCCATTGGTTGATTGCTCTCAGTGTTAGGAAATTTCTTTGTAGTTCTAGGTTGCTTCTTTCCTTGGTTAGTTTCCATCCATCATTTCTTGTCTTACCTTTTGATTTATTTTGGTGTATTTTTAGTATTTGGCATTATATGTGGTGTACTGAACTTGAAAAAGCTATGGAGAATTAAGAGGGATATCATTTGAATCTGACTCCATCTGTTCATTATTTTGTTTATGAGAATGAAATAGGCAGAATGACTATTGGCTGCTGAGAAGGAAGCTGCCTGAGATATTTATGTAGAGTAAATCTGAATCCAACAAAGTATATTTACATGCACAGGTTTTAAAAGAATGCCAAAATATGGTGGATTAATTGTTTTATGCAGTAGGTTACAGATGACTAGGTTTAAAGCTTGGGTTAGGTTTATTTGATAGTATGAATACTACTACCCATGGATTTAAAAGTAGACCCAAAATGACTTTTACAAATCCCTGCACTTGATTAAAATATTCTGATGGATGCACATAAAGATGGAAGTGTGTTAACTAACCACATTTTGCTTTGTTTAGTACTCCTGGCAAAATTTTTCTTTCTTACACATTTTTTCCTTTTGTAGTAGGAATTTATTAAAATGATTTGCTGCAGAAAACATTAGAAGAGGTTTGAATAATAGGCTGACAATGGAATAGTGTTAAAAGAGAGGAATTCTAGATTGAGATGCAAATAAAGCAGACAGCAATTTATCTCCCAGGATTTATTGTGTAGGTGGATCTAGAATTCAAGAAAATTTCTGACTACAACACATTTTACATATGTGGGATATCAATATCAATAAAATTGATATAAAATGCTGCATGCAACTCCCCGCAGAGTTTTTCTTTTTCTTGTTATTTTGTTTTTGGGGAGAGAGGATATCTTTTTTTGTTGATGGTGTTTTTGCCAAAAAGGAATTGACGTATTGGAAAGAAAGGATGAAAGCAAAGTTATTAGTTGGAAAGAAAATATTTGAGCCAACACTCTCCAGCTCTTAGAGTAGTGGGAGTCAAAAGATCATAGCTGAATATCCAGTATAGGAAGCTCTGCTATTTTATTATTTTTCCTCTCACTTTTTGACATCTATAGAAGAAAAGTGAAAAATAAATTGAACTTATATAAATTGAACAAACTGGTATAAATTGAACAAAAAACTAAAATGCTAGAGAGTTAAATGTCCATCCTTGCTCATTTACTGAGATTTAACACCCACTATTGCTTGAATAACTAGAAATGCCCTTAATTTATTCCAAGTACAGTTGTCTCTGTAATGGATTCTAATTACCCAAGTATTTCAGAAAGGAACAATTGCTAAGGATTTAACTTCACAAGCTCTTTATAACTTGGGGTTGGTTCACACATAGTTGATCATCAGATGCCTTCAGATCTGATTTGTGCATGGTTTAAGTTGTCATTAAAATGGAGCAACAGAAACTTTCAAATCATGTTATATAACAGAATTTCACTTTGAGAACATGTATTTCTTTATTGTTGACCACAGTAAAGGTCATGTGATGATTATGTGCCATCCAGTCAGTGTCTACTTTTGTCAACTATATAGTTCTCCAGGATGATCTGTCCCCAGCCAGGTACTTGAGGTTTTCCAACCCTTGTAAATGAAATCAAACTGCATCTTCCTGGTCATAAATCTTATATTTAATCAAGTTGTGCTGGATCAGACATATAATTCAGCAATCTGTTTCCCATAGTGATCAGCTATGAATCTCTAGGAAATCTGTAAACAGAACATGAGAAAAACAATATCTTCTTGTGGCTGCTCTTATCTAACTAGTACTCTAAGATGCACTTACAAATTAATCTCTTAAAATATTTCAAGAAAAGTACAGGTGTAAGGGTTAGCTGTAAAGCTTATACAGAATAGCTAAATTAGAAGCATTGATTTTGCAGATAAATATGCATTAAAGCTACAGCTTATACTTGAATGCGAAAGACAAAGAAATTAATATTGATAGTGGAATATATAGTAAGTGTATACCAGAAAGGGACTTGAAAATATTTGTTCATTCAGGAATATTTACTTTCTAGCAGATAATTATGAGCCTTGAGCAGTAAATTATTTGCATGTCTCTAAACAATTTCACATGATGACTTTGACAATTATTACTCTTAACAAAAATTGCACTGAATTTAAAACAGGTAAGAATCTTCCTTCTTGATGTGGAATACATCAGAGAGAAACTGGAATTTTAAAAAAAATATTTTCCATACAGTATTCTTAAGAAGTACACAGCCTATTCCTTGAGTTAATTTACTACTTTTTCCTCAGGATTCACTCAATGTTTTTCCCATCAATATTAAATCTTGTCTCAAAACACTATTTTGTCAATAAATACATTACGAAAATGTATATTGTAGTTTTTTATGTGTATAGTTTCATCTTTTTAATATTATAAGCTGCCCAGAGTTACCCAGTGGTAAGATGAGCAAACTATAAATTTAATAATAAATAAAATAAAAAAATAAATGTTAAGTCATGGCATGGATGTCAATTTGGCAGAATTATTTGGCAGAATTATTATGTAAACTAACATGGGAACAGAAATGGTGCCTCAACTTCTTTTTAAGCAATATTTTATTCATTTATTTAATTTCCAAAATAAATAAATGAAAAAGAAAAGGGAAGATTTACATGAAGATTTACATCATGCACAAACTATTATATTAGACTTAAGATATATGCATATCAGACAGAAAGTATAAATCAAATCAAGCCAAATCAAACCACATCAGTCACTATTCAACCAATATGCTCATATTATTGATTATGATTATGTGCATTAAGTCAGTATCAGCTGTTAGTGGCCCCTAATTACACCTTGTCCAGAATGGCATATGTCCAACCTAGCCCTTCAGCAACTCCAATAATGCACCCATTGCTGCTATAATTAAGTCCATGGACCTTGCTCTTTCCACTTCTGTCAGTATTGTAGTTTCAAGAGACAAGTTAAATCTTCACATAATATGTCCAAAATATGATAATTTGAGCATGGTCACTTGGACCTTGGATGAGATTTGTGAACTGATTTGTTTGATGATCCAGTTGTTTTTGTTTGTTTGTTTGTTTAGCAATCCAGGATATTCTGAATAGTTTTTTTTTGAAGTACTAAAGATGAAAAATTTCTTTTCTTTCTGTCCTCCTTCTTTAAAGTCCAACATTTGCCTTCATTCATGAGTCTAACGTTTGTTGCCATAGAATGTTACAGAAAATACTATTATTCGCATGATTCTGATCTCTATAGATATAGACATGTTATAGCATTAAAGTATCTTTTCTAAAGCCTCAATTGCTACTAGCTTAATTGTGTTAGTCTACAGCCTGCTTTGTGCCTATTAATGCCTTTACTGCTGATAGGTGATCCTAAAAGGAAGAAGCAATTCAACACTTCAGTATCTTTATTTTCAGATCTAGGGCTAATTGCTAGACCAGTTGTCATGTTGATCTTCTTTATATTCAATATTAATTCTATTTTGCCCCTATATTCCTTGATTTTCATTGCTAAAGATTCCAACTCACGTTTTCAGCTACCAGAGTATCACATATTAATTGTCTAATCAGCTTATCCAAATTTAAAAGAAGAAAGCAAAAGTGACAATTAAACATATAAACTACATATGTGAACCAAATTCATAACTTCCCAGTTGATTCAAATATGGAAAGAAATTTCATTCTTCAGATTATTGTATAACTAATGAAAGATATGTATTCTTTTGTCCTTTTCAATCTTAGAAGTGTGCAATGTCCATTTTTATTCTTTCGTTCATTTTGCTGCCAACCTGATTCTTTCCTTTTTCTTCTTTTTAATTTCCAGAACACTAGTATATATTTCAAAACAGCATGAGTCTCTGCAAAAATCAGTGATTATTTGGAAACAAAATTAATATGTGAGACAACTTCTAGCCAGAAAAGAGCAATTTGGCACAACACAATAGGAACCATAGTTGCATTTTAAGAACCATACCTCCAATAATTAGCTGAATACTTCTTATTCTTCCTAAAAGACACATAGGTGCCCAGTATTTTGGGCTGACTTAATATAAGTTTAAATCTACAGAAGAATAGCTGATGGGTGCCCAAACAGTGTTCCACTTGTATACGTGTATTAACCAGTCAGTTTCCTGATCTTTCCTCCCTAGACTCTTGAATATTTATCTTACCATAATTGAATGGTTACTCATAAACAATAGCTCTAGGGTTATTCTTTTGTAGAATTGGTTATTTATAAATAAAAGACGTTTTGAAGTACTGGGGAATTCAGATCCATTTCTAGACTTCAGAATACTTCAAACAGAAGGCATTGCCAACCTTTTAGAAGCTTGTTTATATTATGGCAAAATAATAATTATCTAGCATTTGACACCCCACATTACATACATGGTCTCTAACTACAACAAAAATATGTTGCTTTTTGACCTGACCATAGGGTGAAACTATAGCACATCTCGCTACTCTGCTCACCAGCAGTGAGGAGAAAGTCCTTTTCTAAAATAATTAGACTGTAAGGTCTGCTTTCAGTATAAATTTATAAATCTGACAATTTTTGTGGGCTTGCATGACATGTAATACAAAAAAAAAAAATTAAACAAGCATGGCATGACTAAAATACAAAGGTAACATCATAAATCCCCTAACAGGAAAGCAGCAAAATCGACATATAGAAATGAAATAAATGAAAAATGGTGCATTGTTTCAGCTAAGAGAATGCCTTCCAGAACAGCTCTGTTTTTAACACTTCTTGAAGACCAGGACAGAAGGGACTAGTCGGATCTCTGTTGGGAGATTATTTCAAAACATCAGGGCTGCTACATAAAGCCATATCTTCTAATTTCAGCATCCTTCCACCTCTTAGAGCTGCCGAACTACAAACATCTTTTTCCTACAAAAATCTAGTGGGTCAAGCTAATTTTGGTTGGAACAGGTTGTCCTGTAGGTATTATGGGGGGGGGGGTAATTAGGGTTCAATTTCTGCAACAACTAGGTCCTCCTGCACTAGATAAGGTCACAGATGGTGTACCAGCTAGAGATGGAAAAAGAACCCCAATATCAGCTGTTCAGGCAGGAACCTGAATCCAAAGAACTCTCAACATATGTGTCTCTACTGTTTCTTGGCTAGTGCTTGCCTAGCCAGAGATAACGTTGTTATCAATGGATAACTCATATATACAAAACAAGTCTCTCTTGCTTGGGTTCAGCTTCAGCCTCTTTTCTCCCATCCAGATCTTTATAGTTTACAGCCTTCAAATATTAGGATAAGACATCAGCATCAACTCTAGTAAAGTTGGATGAAACCACACCCAAACTGTTTTAAGTAGACATTAAAAAATAGGAGAAAGGAGAACAACTTTGCAGCATGCCATATACCAGAGGCCACTGGTGCAATATCTTATCCCCTCTCCCTCCAAACAATCTTTTGTTACCTTTCCCGCATTTTCAGGGAAGCTTTTATTATATAAAAACATTAAATTTATTTCCTAGCATTACCTTATCAGGATCAGTAAATCTATGTTATATTATGCTATGTTAATACTACCATCTAGGTCAATGCATTTATCTCATTCCTAATCATTCTGAAGAACAATTCTCTTCACCTTTTGTTGCTTAAGTTTATAACAAAGGTTTTAGCCATCTTCAAGCTGCTGTCAGTTACTGTTCTGAACTGCTGAAGTACTGACTTTGTATTTTCTCAGTCTGTGCTATGCTGGAGGAGAGATAGAAAAAAAAATGTTCATAAGCACTCCATCTCTACTGGTGCACACCATTGCTGCTGGAATTGTGGGGCTGCTAGGCTCTGCTTCCTCATTCAGCCTGCTTGCTGTTGGATTGCTGAATCCAAGCCCACTCTTCCGTCACCATCAGTCACCTGTTAAGCCAACTGCTGCAAATTCCTCCTGTTTGCTCTCCCATACAACTCCACGTTTCCTCCAACATACATCTACAATAAAGTAATATCAGTGTTTTCTTTTTATAATTGGAAACTGGTACTCTTAGAGTCCTAGGGAAAAAAAACAAAGGAAAGGAAGAGCTCATGCTGACCACTGGAAGGTTTTCTTTCCACACTTCCTACAGAGGAAGAAGCAGAAACAATGCAGAACATCAACTCCAGTCCTGAATTCCTGTAGACAGTCCAATAAGATGATGCAACTAAAAGATCAAGGAGGGGTTCATTATTTCCATCCAGGTCTTGATCCCAGGTCAAGCTGAGTCAGCTGGCAGCAAAGATCAGCCTAACCTTTGGAATAACTGGGGCAGGGTGATTGGTGGGTGTATAGGACTGGGAGATCAGGATAAACAAATACAGAGTTGAAGTTAGCATAGAGAGTTAAAGAAGAGAAGACAAATATATAAGCCTTAGGAAGAATACTAAATTAGAATAGATATAAAGAGAATATAATAGCGATTAGAAGATTAAAATATAAGATAGAATTTGATTGCAAATGAGAAAGACATGGGTAATCCCTCTTTTATAATTAAAAAATATTTATTTTCCAAGTGGAACTAATATGTGTACATCCTGCTTCAAATCTGCATCATCCTGTACCAATGAGATGATCAATGTAACCAACTCCTCAGGTAGAGCTTTAATAGACAAGTTATTTTATTATTCATATGTTAATTTACTTGTTTTTATTTTGTGTATGCTAGATTTTGGTATGTGCATTTATAAGCCTTACTCATTTTGAACAAAAATTAAGCAAATAAGAACATATCACATTATTCAATTCCCTATCATATTCAGCCTTTAAGCAGGCAACTGAATTTCAAAAGTTGGACTTTTAATCTACATACTAAGATTTCAGGTGGAATGCAATACTCTGCATTATGAAGAGCAACAAAGATGATTAGGGGACTGGAGGCTAAAACATATAACGAACAGTTGCTGGAATTGAGTATGTCTAGTTTAATGAAGAGAAGGACTAGGGGTGACATGATAGCAGTGTTCCAATATCTCAGGGGCTGCCACAAAGAAGAGGGAGTCAAGCTTTTCTTCAAAGCACCTGAGGATAGGGCAAGAAGCAATGGATGGAAACTAATCAAGGACAGAAGCTACCTAGAACTAAGGAGAAATTTCTGATAGTTAGAACAATTAATCAGTGGCACAACCTGCCTCCACAAGCTGTGAATGCTCCAACACTGGAAGTTTTTAAGAAGAGACTGGACAGCCATTTGTCTGAAATGGTATAGGGTTTCCTGACTGAGCAGGGGGTTGGACTAGAAGACCTCCAAGGTCCCTTCCAATTATTATTATTATTGTTGTTGTTGTTGTTGTTGTTGTTGTTGTTGTTGTTAAAAAGAGTAACATAATATTAAATAAGTTGAGACCTGGGGAAAAAGAAAGACAATAATAGGACATTTATTGCTAGAATAAAACCTGGATGTACCTATTGCTCTTTTGTTCAGATGTTGGTTTTGAATGCTGTCACAGTTGGCTTAAAACCAAATGGCTTCCTATCTTTACTGCCTTCCTTTTGTTCAACCTTTGAATGCCTTTTTAAATTATATTTCTAGCCAACTTCAGATGAGGGCACATTGTTTACATGCATGATTTAATTCTGCCCGATAAATGATAGAATCCAAATCCTAGAATTTGTAATTTTTATTTATTCATGCTCCTGTTTGTTTCAGCTGTTGAGTAGAGAGCTTATCTTTCTGAGAGATGCTTCATCAAATCCAGAGTCACGGGGGACTGACTGAGTTTGCCTGCTGCTAAATCTGCCCATCTATATTGTTCCAATTTTTGCAGAAAAAATATTTTGCTTTATCCCCTCCCCCATAGGATCACATGATTAAAGAAAACTTGCTTTCTTTTACAGTAGGAAATATTGGCGAAAACTTGCATGGATGGAATATTATGTTCTTGTGCTTGTCCAGGGTTTCAATATACATTGTACAATCAATTAGAGTTTCTCTGGTTTCCCACCAGAGTATCTGGGGGTGCAGATAACTAACAATCTGACTTGGTCTCTTCATAAGTCATCTTTAGTGAAGCGTGCAAACCAGTGTCTGCATTTCCTGCATGATGAGGAGAGCACATCTTTCTCCTTCTGTCCTGGTCACTTTTTACAGAGGCACGATTGAGAGCATTTTAACAAACTGCATCACTGTTTGGTTTGATGGTAGCAGAGCCTCAGATAGAAGGTCCATACAGAGAGTGGTAAGGACAGTTGAGAAGATTATAGGAAGTTCTCTCATTATTCAGGATACTGCTTACAAGAGTTATGTGCTTAGAGCTCGAAGCATTGTTAGAGACCCCCCACACCCACTTCATGGTCTGTTTCTGTTGGTCTCCTCTGGGAGGAGGTTTCGAAGTATTTCTAGCAGGACTACTAGATTCTGCAACAGCTTTGTTCCTTATGCCATCCATCTTGTAAATTCGCAGGATTCTTTTTTCTCACCATGTATGTGTATGTATATGTATATATATATATGTTCAAAGTCAGTCAATAGACGTGAGCACCAGGGAATACAATAAATAATTTAATAATAATAAAAGAAAGCTAGGCACTTTTATTGATTTCTATGTGTTTTAAAGGTTTTTAATATTCTTAAGAACTTTTATCTCTAAATTATTATTATTAAATTATTTATTGTATTCCCTGGTGCTCACGTCTATTGACTGACTTTGAACATGGATATACCCGGGGATCACATTTTTAAAGTAATTTCATATATATATATATATTTGTTTTCTGAGGTTTTCGCGGGTGTTTGTATGTAGGTCTTTAGTTATTCGGGTTTTCTCCCGCGTAGAATTAAAAGTACCTTGGCGACGTTTCGACGAAGTCACATTCGTCATCTTCAGGCTGGTGTCTTCAGCTTCGTGCTTCTAAGAGTGGTGTGTGATCGCAGCTGTTTCTTCCTTTTANGTTTGCTTCATGTATGGATTGGAGGGGTTTAAAGTGGCTGATGATGCAGCTGTGGACTGGCTTCTAGTTTGTGGTCGTGCCTCATCATCTGTGTGGGTTTGGGTTTGCTTTTTGCGTGGATATGTGGTGGTGACATCCTGTGTGGTTTTCGTGAGTGTGGGTCTGGTGTCATTCTTTGTGTTAGGGACTCGTTTGCCAAGGCTCCTTAACCAATCAGAACACACCTCCACCCAATCAGAACACAGCCAAGCTCTCACCCAATCAGCTCCAACCCCACTGGCAGTTAAAAGGAAAAACAGCTGCGATCACACACCACTCTTAGAAGCATGAAGCTGAAGACACCAGCCTGAAGATGACGAATGTGACTTCGTAGAAACGTCGCCAAGGTACTTTTAATTCTATGCGGGAGAAAACCCGAATAACTAAAGACCTACATATATATATATATATATATATATATATATATATATATATATATATATATATATATATATATATATATATATATATATATATATATATATATATATATATATATATATATATATATATATATATATACACCCGAACTACATTGTGTTGTTTCTCTGTGTCCTATATATGTGTGTGTATGTGGGTAAATGCATAATTTTTTGTCATGTTTATGTAGGGTATAGGGTTACCCTTTGATAGCTGAATGCAATGAAATTTCATTTTAATATATGCTGATTAGTGTACATTTAAAGTGACAAAGCTATTCTATTCTGTTCTGTTCTGTTCTATTCTCACCTCCATTAAATCTGACAAGTAGACATTCTTCCATGTGGCTTCTTAAGATTAGAAAGTGATGGGAGAATATAAAACAGAAAACTATAGAATTGTATCCTCTGCTACCTTTGTTCTCATTAGCTACTCTGGTTTTCTAGGAATCAGGCATAGCCAGAATTTGCATAGATCCATTTTCTTATGCATGGAACTGAAAGCAGAATATGTTACGCAGAATTAGCACTTTGTCTTCATTTATGTGTTTTAGCATGTTTATTTTCTTATTGTTTAATGTACAGATTCATGTTTTGTTGCTTCTTATAGCTCAGCATATGGATTTGCTCTATATTAATACAGTGTATATCTACTCCTGACTATAAGGTATCAGTAGAAATGGTGAATAATAATTTCTATAGTTAATGTTGACCAATTACCTGCTATGCATTAGAAAATGACAATATTGTCCCTTTACAGAGAATAGAGTGCTTCATTAATATTTTCCTCTCATTCACTTTTTCTGGGCTATAAAAAAGCCACATTAATCCTTTGCTTTGATTGGCACCATCTCTTTTCATGGGTTCATCTGCTCCAACATGGATTCAAGCTTGTCTGAAACTGAATGATAAGCTCTTCTTTGGTAAAAGCCATTATATTCACTCGTAACTGAGCATAATACTGATGGACTGCCACACAGTTCTCTTCCATGTGTAATTGAATTCATATTCATGATAGAGCAATGAAAAATAAATTGTGTATATGTAGGTTTTTCCATCCAACATAAAGCCAGGCATGCTTCTGGCACTCTCTTTTTCATAATTTTTCTTTCTGCAACACTGTAATAGAATTCTCACTAAGAGAAGAGTTGAAATTGCATACTTGTGACTTATCTAACAGAAGAAATCTATTTAGCTGTCATAACTTGAGGTTTAGGGGTGCAAGCCTGTTCATATTTATCAGAGAGAAAGCTTCATTGTAATCAGGACAATTTATTTCTGAACAAATCTGTATCAGATTAAACTGAAAGACTTAGCAACTATAGCCTAATATTCAATGTTGATATACTTTTATTTGGACAGTACCCTTTCTGACATAAGCTCATAACTGAATGCTTCTCACATATTAAATAAATCATTGGGTGAAGAAGATTGGATAAGGCAAAAAAAAACCTTAGGTGAGATCTTTTCTTCTTGAAACCTGATTTTCTAAGTGCAGGGATATTTTTAATATGGAGAAGCACCACAATATGCATTATCTATAGTCTGAATTGATACAGCCCAGTCAGAAACTTTTCAAATAATAATAAGTTCTACAGAGTGTTATCTACTTGGAAATGTTATGTTTAGTCTATGGCAGTACTAATATGTGTGTCTAAGTACTGATCCAAAATGCAAGACGGTGTGAAAGAACATACTAAATTGAAGTAGGAAATGTATACAGAAATGCTAACTTATAGAAAAGATAATTATGTTGGCTTATATTACATAAATGGCATTGCAAACCTAAATATGTTTTCTGAGTAATGTGTTCTACGGCAACCCAGGTTTTTTTAATGGACATAGCTCTTACAAAAGATCCTACTCCTATGTTATTATGAGTGATGTAGAAGAACCTTTTCCACAGAGTCAGATTTCTGTGTTCCAAATCCCAGATCTGTAAAGGGAAAGGCCATTGAAATCAACTTTTCATTCATGAGCCGTGGTGGCACAGTGGTTAGAATCCAGTACTGCAGGCTACTTCTGCTGACTGCCAACTGCCAGCATTTCAGCAGTTCGATTCTCACCGGCTTAAGGTTGACTCAGTCTTCCATCCTTCTGAGGTCGGTAAAATGAGGACCCACATTGTTAGGGTCAACATGTTTACTCTGTAAACCACTTAGAGAGGGCTGTAAAGCACTGTGAAGCAGTATATAAGTCTAAGTGCTATTGCTATTTTCAGGAACCAGGCAGTGTGTCCTCAATTCCAACATGGAGATAAGGTCCCTATGACTCTTTGGGAACCCAGATATTAAGTATACAAAGAACTGAGGCACAAATAAGTTCTATGTTACAAGGAATAATTCCTTGATAGTTATTAATCACTCAAAAAGATATTCTTGCTTGCAAATAGCTCTTGCAGTCAAAGACTAGGACCTGAATATTGCTAGGGGAATGTTTGCAGGATAAATAATGAGTTTCTCCAGTTGGAAGAATGGAAACAGTGTTTGTGCCTGAATACTTTGTCCTTTCATAGTTAAACATTCTTAATTAACTCAGAGTTTCTTCTGAATTTGCTTTAGAAATATGTTTTCTAAAAGTAACAAAGGTGATTCTATGGATGTGACATTAGGCAGTACATCTGGTACCCTTCCTCAAGGGCCATAACAAAGCCACTCTGTGTGTAAATAATTAAGTCTGATAGGAGTGCTATAACCCAAGGAATAACTGCAAATGCTGTCAGAACTTGCAGTTCCAATGATATAATTATATTCAACAGTCTTAAAAGGATTGGATCTCATTCATGCCTATTGGAGAAATAATTAATGCATCAAACCCATGAATTCAAAAACCTGGTACAATAGCTCTAACCAACAGTCTATAATTATTTGTCAACAAAATCCTTATTTACAAAAAAAATGGTTGTTGCTCTTTACATCAGCTTCTTAGGAATTAGGAACCACATAATTAAAGTTTCTTTCAAATTGAGCTTGACTTCTGGTGATTCCATGTACATGTTCATGTGGGTTTCTTAAGAATTATATAGAAGTACCTTGCATTGCCTTCTAATGATAATAGTATTAGTATACACACATTTTCTCAATTCAGACAATACAAAATCATAGATGAAATGCAGAGAAATGCCTGCTGACATTGCTTTCAATATTGATGGGAAAAGCCTGAAGGGAAACAGTAAACACATTCCATAATGGCTGGCTAACCACACTCAGAAAGCTAGCATAATGGATCTATAGCAGTTTTCAGTATATATCACAAGGAACTGACTTGATGCCACTATTATTCAATATTGTTATTAATGACCAGGATAACAGATTGATGGACTCTTATCAAATTTGTGGATGACACAAAATCAGGAAATCTGGTCAATATCAAGGATGGTAGAATGAAAGTCTAGTCCAGTCTCAGCAAGTTGAATAGAAAAATGAGGGCTGAGGAGAACAAGATATGCAACAAGGAGAAATATTAAGGATTACATTTAGGGAGGAAGAATGTGAAATATATATATGATCCAGATTCATGGTTTGGATGCAATACATCAGAGAAGGACCTGGATGTAGTCACTAACAAGTTAATCATGAGGCAGTAGTATGAAAGATCTAACACAATTCTGGGCTGGGTTAGAAGCATTGTTGTGAAAATATAACAGAATAACAGAGTTGGAAGGGACCTTAGAGGTCTTTTAGTCCAACCCTCTGCTCAAGCAGGAGACCCTATACCATTCTGGACAAATGGCTGTCCAATCTCTTCTTAAAAATCTCCAGTGATGGAGCACCCACAACTTGGTTACAGATGGCAGGATGGTCTTCTAATATTATTCTTCAGCAACTGAGAAATTAAGGGCAAATTGGAGGGCACAGTCCTGATGCTTCCTTAGTGGGAAAAGGTTTTAAATTGAAATTGTTAACTAGATATATCCAGGCCAGCAAGCTGTATATTAATATTATATGGAAGGCAAGAGTCTGGCAGTCATCCTGTTTTGCTGATATGTATGAGGATAGACTTGAAATTTCGATCACACTAGATCAACTTCATCTACTCCTGGGAATGGTTCCAGGTCTTATAGAAACAGAATGCAGGCTGCTGTCTCCAAATGACTATCAGTTATCTCCTGTCTCCTGCAACTAGTTTTCAGCTACTTTCTTGTTGTGTAAATTTGTTCCCTGCCTCTGGTGACATTGAGTTGCAGGTTTGTTCCAAACACTCTGTGGACCTTCATTTTAACTGAAATAGCATATACTGGCAAATGTTTTAATTACATTTTTTTTTGTTTAGATTTAGAACAATGCTAATTATTTTAGAATGTGGATCATAATAATGATCCGCTGTAAATATTGGTTAATCTACTAGTTCTGGAAGTTCTGAAACAGAACCATATGCATGGTGCCTTTGAAGACCATCTGGAAGCTGCAGTTGGTGCAAAACGCAGCAGCTCAGTTTTTGGTAAATAAAAGCTGCTATGGACACATTGCATTTGTGCTGCAGGTCCTGTACAGATTTCTGAAGGTTCCAAGATGCAATTTAAAATGCTGATATTAAGCTATAAAGCTCTATATGGCTTAGCTTCCCATGGAAAAAAATGATTAATTATTCCTTCTTTTCAGAAGGTGAGAGAAGAAATGGCCTGGAAGCAGAGGTTTTTTTTTATTATTAATAACCCCTAACTTATTATATTATTGTCTGATGCTATTGATACTCATATTGTTATTAACTACTGGGAATCTGTATGTGATTTTACATGTTTGATAGATAAATAAATAAGCAGATATATTTAATAGATTTAAACCCATCTTGTTGTATCCTTCTCTGGTTTCTGAACAATCCATGCAGACAATAAATATTTCTTCTGAGAAGAGAAAGTGCCCAGTGCCTAAATGCACATTTGTTCCCTGATGCTTGAATTTATTGCATCAGCCATCCAACTGGGCTGCCCATGAATACTACTGGCCCTATGTCAATTTATTTGATCACTGCACCTAATCAGTATTATTGAACAAAGGAACAAAGCATTATAAAACATAGTCACCTCTTAACTTGTTCATTGTCAGCATAGCCGCAAAGACAACAAAATCACCTGAGCTTAAGAAATGGAAGCTTTTGTAACTGAAATATGCAATTGTATGCATCTGCATATATAGACAAGAACATTCTGTGCTACAGGCAGAGTACATTCAAAATGGGAATTCAATTTGCACATATTAGAATGTTCAAAAAAGTTTAGCCAGTCCTGCGTAGACTGAATTTCAATATTGTTTGCTTTGTTCCTGAAGAAAATAGTAAATAAACCAGATGTATAAAGGCTGTGGAACTGAAGGCCTTATGCTATATTTGTACACAGTTCAGAAGCTTGCAACAGCAACATAGATAACTGACAGCACAGTAAAAACAGGTGGTAGTTGTTCCTTTGAAAATCTTACCTTCATTGGTGACATGGAACTACTGTAAAAATTGTGATAGGAATCAGTGAAGAAGCAGTGAGTATATATTACTAAAGAGTTTAAATTCTAGAACAAGCTTGAGAGATTCAGAGTGATTGAATCTATCTGGTGATCTAGAAAAAGTTCACTGGACTGCAAGCATTCAGAAAAAACCACACATCATGTACAGGTAGTCCTTGACTTACGACCACAATTGAGCCCAAAATCTATGTTGCTCATTTGTTAAATGAGTTTCACCCCATTTTACGACCTTTCTTGCCTCAGTTGTTAAGAGAATCACTGCAGTTGTTAAGTTAGTAACACAGTTGTTAAATGACTCTGGTTTCCTCATTGATTTTGCTTGTCAGAAGGTCACAAAAGGGGATCACATGATCCTGGAACTCTGCAACCATCATAAAACTGAGTCAGTTGGCAAGCATCTGAATTTTGATCACATGACCAAGGGGATGCTGCAATGGTTGTAAGTGTGAAAAAAGGTCATAAGTCAGTTTTTCAATGCTGTTGTAACTTTGAACGGTCACTAAATGAACTGTTGTAAGTTGAGGACTACCTGTATGTATAATAATGTATGTTTACTTCCAAATTAAAGAATTATTTAAAAAAATCTCTGCCCGCTTCATCAGATTAAATTTGATGAACTAAGAAAGAACTAGGAGGGGGGTGTTTATTAATTTGATTAAATTTATATCCTGCCTTTTCTATAGGCCTTATTCAGGCATGTTACCTGAGAATCTTCCTCCATTTTTATCCCACAACAATAACTGAGATAAATTGGTCGAGAGAGAGTTCAAAGGTTCCTAATGAGTCTTTACGGTCCTAGGACAACACTTTAATCTCTACACCAAATTTGGCCATCTCTTGATTCCTATATTAGATTGAACAAAATCACAAACACAGTAAAGGCCTCAAAAGTAGGACAAATTTGAATGTGTTAATATTCAGAGCACCACAGAGATAGAGTATTGAAGAAATTGATCTATTTCTCTTCAAGGATAATATTAGGGTGGAAAGGAAGAAGGGGAAGAGCAGTCATTTCCTGAATGACATTTCTAGTTTTTGATCAGAATGAATGATTTTAGCAGTGAATGGTTTCAGGAAAGCTTATCAATCACTAGGAAAGTTCACTGTTTGCACAGATAGTCTGCAAAATGGTTAAGGTGTTGGAGTACTTATTCAAGTCCATCCTCAATTCAAGTCCATCCTCTGTAAGTGACTTTGGGCTTATCACTTTATCTCAGTCAACATCACAAGGTTCTTGTGGGTCAAACCGAAGGAATGAAATTATATGCATGCTATTTTCAGCTCCGGGAGTAAAGGTGGAATATAAAGCTAACCAAATAAATCATAATGCATTGGGGAACAGGATGCTGAAGTACTGCATAATAGGACTGTACAATGTTCAGGAAGAAAAGTTTGATGACATGTATGAGATCTGGCAAGATATATAGCACTGAATATTTGGAACAGGCTGGCTAAAATCCTTCTGCCTTGCCACTGATCATTCCACATTTCTCACCCAACCAGGTCCTAGTGCATTTTTATGACTTTAGTACTAATTGAGTTAAAAGCCAAAAAGCCTTAAACTGTTTTACATCTATCACAATCCATTAATCCTTCACCTGTTTTTTGAAATGTCATAGCTAATGCAACTTCAGTGCCATGTGCCATTTTCATAATTATTTACCATCAAGTCTACAGCACAGCTAACGTAGGAAATGTAGACTTTATGTAAAAACCAAAAGGAAAACATTTTGGAATTATAAAGGCTGCCCTCGCCTCCCCAAGCATTTTTTTAATAACATGCCTTTCAGCTGCATTGTGTTTCTCTGTTCTCTTCTCAGCCTTCGCCACGTGTTTATGGGACAAAAAAAGAAAAAGAAAAATTCAATCAGACTTTCTAACTTCTTGCGAGATCTCAAAAAGTTAGAAAGTCTGATTGAACTTTTCTTTTCTTTTTTGTCCCACAAACACGCGACGAAGGCTGAGAAACAAACAGAGAAATGCAATGCAGCTGAAAGGCAGGTTAGTAAAAAAAACGCTTGGGGACGCGAGGGCATGTGGGCAGGGGGGCGTGTCAACCTTACCCTGCACAGCTTTGGCAGCTGTCCAGCAGGCGGAGAGAATTCCAACCCCCTGCCACCTGCTTTGCCTCTACCTCATGGTGGCAGCGGCAGCCGCCGGCCAGGTGGAAGGCAATCCGGTGGGAGCAGCCGGTAGAGGCCAAAAGTGCTCAGTTGGTATGAGAGGCACAATGCCCGCCAGGACCCAAAGAGCGCCAGGTTCAGCCCTTAGCCCAACACCTGCAGCACCAAGTAGGCGTGCAGGCTGGTGGCACTCATCAGCTCAAAGGAAGAGGTGTGGGTGGCACGGTTTTACTGGCGGCCACTGGCAAAGGGCCCTGGCAGGCCAGTGGGGGGTGGTGCTCCAGTGGTCACATGGAAGATCTTGGCCAACTTGCCCTGCGCCAGGCAGGAGCAACCCAGGAGGGCAGCCTAGAGCAGCACGGCCAAGAGGGCAAAGAGCCCCAAAAGGCCAGCAGCACAGGCAGCCACCTGGTGGCTGCACAGCACCCAATGCGGCCAAGAAATGTCCCAGCAGCAGTAGGGCCAGCAGGCAGGGTGGGTGGAGGCTGCAGCTCGCTGAGGTTTTGGTTTGTTGCGGCCGCAGGCAAGCAGGTGGTGGGACGGAGAGGGCAGGGCCGGTGGTAGCCAGTTCCACCAGCGGATGCTGGTGAAGGGCCCTGGCAGGCTGGTGGTGGGTGGTCACTCTGGTGGTCTCACAGAAGATCTGGGCTGACTCGCCCAGTGCCAGGCTGAGCACCCTTTCCTTCAGTGCCCACCACGACCACACCAGTACCATACCTGGTCTGCCACCTTGGTCTTGCTGCTGAGTTGCTTCTCCACCCGATGCACAGGTCCCACCGAACCCCAGGCGCTCGTGGCCTACTGGTGCTGGTACCGGCAAAAAGTAAGCCCTCCCCGAAAGTAGGACCTACTTATTTCAGAGCCCAAAAGAAAGTAAGACAGGGTCTTACTTTCAGGGAAACACGGTATACTGCTTCAGTCATGTAGGTGTATATGGCATACAATGAAACACAATACAGTACAGTAATTTAAAAATCATAAATAATTAAAATAAATTCTATCAAAGTAGATGCAACATAGCATTCTATCATTTCTAAAATCATAACATATTCTAATACCAAAGCAGACTTATTCATATTTGGCTCCTAGTCCCAAAAACTTTTTAAAAGTTATGTTTTTACAAGACATCTAGGAGACAGGATTGGTTCTAATGGTTGGTGGAAAGGCAATTCACAGGAGCAAACAGTTTCAGGCCTCCCTGATTGCTTACATTTCCCAGTCTGAAAATACCAATGGGAAATTGCACATAATAGGAGAAATCATTGTGTTTCAAAATACTATACAAATATTAGGTGTTACTATTAGTAGTGATAATATGAGAATTATTGGTTAGGTCCCATTGAATTGGAATTCATGAAGTTCAGTTGCAATTTTCAATGTCTGTCATTTTACAAACTAACATTTTAAGAATCATATTCTTGTGTGTTCCCTTTGCAAATGTCAAGCTTCTCTCCCAAAAGGCAGATGAACTCTAAAAATGAGAGAGTTAATAAATGAAGTTAATAGTCCACTTGATATGGAATTTAATATATCTCATTCATGTTTCAGATTATGTTGCATATTCTTATTGCTTTAGAGTACTCTATCTCAATTCTGTTGGTGGAGTTGATCAATCTTTCAATGAAGTGAGTAATTGACTTGTAAACTTTAGTTAGATAGCCTTGGCCCATGAAAGTGCTTAGCTGAGCTAGGCATTTTAAGATTAGATATGAGCTCTTTTCCCAGCTTTTTTACAAAGCATTGATATTAAAAACCCAATTTCTCTGCTGTCTAGGAAAGTCTTAAAGCAGGCCTTTTTTCCTTTAGCATCATGTTCAGCAAAGTTTTAAATTCAAAAATAAAAAGGTTTGTTTAAATTTGAAAGAAGAAAACCCTAACAAAAACTTTATTGATTATTGGGAAATAGCATTGTTGCAACATCAGTTACAATAATTTCCTGGAAAAGTTTTGTTTTTACAGCTTCAATTTAGCTTCCTTTGCTTTCTTTCAGCATTTTTTTCCTAAAATTTACTCCATTGTTTCAAGAAGCAAACATCGTTGGGGTGTATGTGTGTATCCATATTTACTTCTGTTTTCATGATACACCACAGCATTTCTGGCTGCAGTTCTTTTGTATTTGCCTTCCCTGTGATAGCACTCATGAGATTCAACTGGCCCTAATCTTGTTATCTTTTAAGAAGGCTTTGAAGACATGATTGTGGACAAGATGTTAGATAAACTCAGCTTTTGAGGTAGGGGTGTGTGTCTCAAATGTGTACCTGCTTATTGTATTTTTAGTTACTTCATGTCTATTGTAATTCTGTTTTTATTGTTGCATACACTTTCTAGAATCACAGTTTTGGAGTGTTGGGCAGCTATATAAATTTGATAAATCAATAAATCAATAAACAAAGAGACCATAAAATCTCTGGTGAGAGAACTGTACAGAAATGGATGGGGCATCAATTGTTCACTTAGTCCTCTTTTACATCAGGATTTCATTGGAGATGTTTGCACTTTTGGAAAAAAATAGCTTTTCAAATTAAAATAATTTTTTAAATTATTAAAAAAATAACAATTAAATATTAAAAATTTTAAAAAGTCAGAATACCTAATACACTCAGGAATAGCAAAATAGTAGTGTGAAATCTCACAAAGACTCTTGGCACCTAAATGTCAAGGTAATTTCATAAAGGATGAATATATGCAGCATGCATCTCTCAATATAAAGAACTAATTATGACCATCCCTTTAAAATAAGTGTTTCTAGGTAATGTGGAACTTCTTACTTAGTCCAATATTTTAATTACACCTGAATTTTTTTTAATAATACTCTTATATAAAAATGGATCAAAATTTCCATAACAATGGTGCTTTATTTCATTAAACAAATGTCCCTGCAGATTTTTATAAAGGACATTTGTTTTTCACTTACAGATCATCTGGAGACAATGTTTCTATAAGACGTGCAATGAAATATCAGCAACTAGTTGTTGTTTCTTCACAACAGACTGCATTACTCTGTGAATGCCTCCAAATATATGCATAGCCCACTAATATCTAAAGTATGTTTGAAAAAGACTCTTCACAGTTTCCAAATGATAAAAATGCTTATTCACTCTGTTAAGGATGCTTTAGTTTACTTCCATATTGCCATGTCTAAGACTGCCTCTTTTATGTAGATAGTGCACAGTCAGTTGAAAGATAATGAAAATGAAAAGGCAAAAGAAAATAAGAACATGTAAGCATTTTAGAACTGAAGAATAGGCTAGGCTAGGCTAGGCTAGGCTAGACTAGACTAGACTAGACTAGACTAGACTAGACTAGAATAGAATAGAATAGAATAGAATAGAATACTTTATTGGCCAAGCGTGATTGGACACACAAGGAATTGTGCATAAGCTCTCACTGTACATACAAACAACAAAGTAATATAATCATAAGATATTGATAGAAGACGATAGTGGAACAGATGATAAGGATATTTGTATTTTAAGCATTTTATTGCCCAATGTATAGATCTGCCAAAGTTTTAGTTAAATCTAAGCACAAACTCTTTACCAAATGCATCTCAGAGAAATGTGAAGGATGGGTGCTCTAAATTTCTCCAAGGAAAGGAGAATTTCTCTAATAAATTCCATAAAGAACAGGAACCTACGTTGATAGTGACAATAGCATTACTACTCACCCAATGGAGGTGTCCTTTCATTATGGCTTTCCTTGGGATTTAATGGAAGGATGGGAAGCCAGGGGTACTTTAGGATTAGACTAATAATACAGACTTATAAAAAATTAAAACCAACTTAAAGCCTAATGACAATAATTCATATTTTGCATCTGACCTATAGCAAACACTAGTTGACATGAAAAAATATAATATAGAAGAAGCATCATACACAGATGACTTTGGAAGGTTCTAGAAGCAAACAGGAAGTACATCTCTTGAATGACTTGCTTAGTACTTAAGTCTTTCGTTAGCTGTGTATAATAAATGTTTTTTGATTTAAATTTTAGTTAGTCTATATCATATAATAGATTATTGGGGGTTTTTAAATTTAGAAGGAGTAAATTTCAGAATATGCTTTCAGACAAAAGCAAGGATTTATTTTCATAATTCATCCCCTATAATATGTTTGCAACTCTATCTACATTTGCTGCTATGAGTCAAACCAAATTGACAGCCCATAATCAATCAATATGCTTGCACTAACAATATTATAAAGTTATGTGGCCATTGGCTCTGAAACACCATTCCTTACAACATTCAGTAGGTCTGGGTGAATGATTATGAAGGAAAATAGAAAAGGAAGGTAAAGACTTGTGATATCTGCCAGGGACAGTTGCTGGGTCTAAAATGGTGGCAACATTCTCTGTCAGCAAACTGAATTGTTTGTATTAGATACCATAGAGAATAACTTTCCATACTATGGGTTAATATGTGATATCAACAAAAATTAAGATGGAGCAGCCACATGGATGTCTGAAACAATCTATATAATTGAAGTAATTTCTCTCTCCTTCACTGAGCATCTATGGCTCCTTAGCTTATTCATGGCTCCATTATATGTTAACATGTGTTGTGATTCACCACTCAGGAATCCTGATCCTAATTATAATGCTGTCTTTTTTTGTGTGTACTGGCCTATAATTTGAACCCCAAATACTCAAGAGTGAAATGAAGCAATGCTTTATGGCTCATGTCCTGACACGCACCAGTGATCTGCTGATGCGTCTTTTCACACAGACTC
This sequence comes from Protobothrops mucrosquamatus, assembly GCF_001527695.2. NCBI lineage: Eukaryota > Metazoa > Chordata > Lepidosauria > Squamata > Viperidae > Protobothrops > Protobothrops mucrosquamatus. The sequence continues at coordinate 431,063 of NW_015387155.1, forward strand.
CAAGAATACAAAACCAAATGTGTTTAATAAAATGCACAAAAACAGAACATCAACAAATGATGTGTTCTTTCTATTGGAAAGAAAAAATATATTATTAGCCTGCCTGGTTTATTTTTTTTAATAAGGTAAGCTGTAAAATTTATACTTTCTTTATTCAATTCTCAATATATATGGCCTTGATATCTGTTTGTTGAAAGAGGTGAGATCATAGGCAAGTTATTTATTGAGTCAGATCTGAGTCTTATCAAAATGGAATGCAAATACACATGCATATCTTGAGATACTTGTTGGTGTCCCCCTTCTCTGGGGATTGTTCATATACGTCCCACTCTCTTGTTTCTGTAACTGTGAGGCTGAAATTCTGTCTTAAATTGAGACTTATTAGAGATGGTTGCTGAGGACTTGAGTACATTTTCTAATATTAAGCATATTAATCTGTATCATTAGAGCATAGTGAGATGATTATCAGTGGCTTTGCCATTTTGTACTCACTATAACCCTCTGCACATATCCACAAAAGAAGAACCACTCTGTAGGCTATGAACATAGAGTGAGAAAGAAAATATTATGGACTTGTTAAGTAGCATGACACTGGCAGTGTGCCATGCTTAAATTCTCAGTATGAGAGATAATAGCTGGGTGAGAAATGTTTAAAAGATGAAATTGAAAAAAAGAAGTCAAATTTGGTATATTTACATAGATTTGTTTTTTTTTAATTGAAAAGAAAATAAAGCAAAAAGGAAGGATAATCAGGCTAGGCAAACAATCAAATGTATTTTCAAATGTAGGTGAGGTTCATTTATCTTTAATTGACAGATATAAGATTCTTTGGAAAAGACATTCATTTTTGGCACTAAAAAAACTAGACATAATTTTTCCCAGTTTAAGAAAGACATGAAAGAAAACTGTGCAAATAAAAGGATAAGATGAGTGAGCTGCTTGGTCCATTGGAAAGTGCATTTCCACATTTAATGGAAGCATGAAAAACTATAGAGATCACATATTACTGGATGGGTAATCATACAGTGAAAGAATTCACTTTATAACTAAGTGTACGGTAACCAAACTTCATACATGAGAATTTCACTCAGATTCTCATCTTCTTTGAAAGAATTTTTATAGCAAATTCTCTTAGAACTGACAGAAATGAAATGCAGACATGTTTCTAGTTAAAGAAAATTGGGGCGATCTAAAGTGCAGCAATTTCACTCTAGTTGAACCCCATAAGCTACTATCTTCTGCTTATAGCATATAACATTTGAGTCCCTATGTGTTATCTATATAGCTAATAGTAGCCACGGAAAGGCTGTGTCATTATGATGGTTATGTTAGGGTGACAATGGAACTCTTCTCCACTCAGTAATAAATTCCAGTAATAAAATATTGGAATTACATCCAATCATGTAATTTGACAATGAGTAAACTGGCCTGTTCAGTTTATTGCAAAGAAACCTTCTGAGCTATGTTGTTTTAATGCTGCTGCTAAGCAGGTAGTGAGCCAATGGATTTGGAGACTAATGGGTTAAATTAAAAACTGTTCATAGGTTTCCAAAGGGAAAGTGCAATATAAGTATGATGACATTATTCTTAAGTATATTTTGTACATTCAAACAGATTGGAGAGCACCAAAGTGGGACTCGTTTATTTTTGTTTTATAGGCGAATAACTGCAAGCTAGGGAATAACACAGCAGTGAGCATGATTTGGATATGTGGGAAGATATTAAAGAAATTATGAAACAATCAGTTTTAAATACCCAGAGGACTATGTGGGTGACTGCATTATATTGCATGCTGTAATATGAAATGATTACCTAATGCATTATATAAGCTGTTTGTGAAAGCTGTTCACCAGCGGAATCATATGTAGAAATGGAAAAGGGGAAAAGTCAGGAACAAAAAACAAAAACAAAAAAAACCCACAAGTGATTCAAATATAATTTTTTTCCAATGTTTCTTGTTTGTCAAGAACCACTTCCCATAGTCATTAGTTAATGCCTTTGATGATGATGCAGAAGACAGGTATTTTCTTTTTTATTACATATGTAGAAGAACAGCTTACCTTCAGAAGTTGTGGATTGTCAGAAGTTGTGGTGCTCCATCACTGAAGACTTTTGAGAAAAGTCTGGATAGCCACTTGTCTGGAATAGTATAGGGTTTCCTACTTGAGCAGGGGGTTGGACTAGAAGACCTTCAAGGTCCCTTCCAACTCTGTTATTCTGTTAACTATAATGTTCAGTGAATCTCCTACAGTGATATCCACAGTACTTATGGTGCAGTGCCTTATCATGCCAACGGATAATTTCCTTATGACCTATGGAAAGTTCTAGTATCTATATATCAAGAATGATTTATGAAGTAATTTAATGAGTTTATGTTGGTTGATCACTGTGTTGCTATTTGTTTAGCCCTGACATTTATAACATGGGCCTACAATACCAGGGAAAGGTATCAAGCTTATTCAGTCAATATGAAATTAGCAATAGAACAGTTACATATTTCTGAAATATCATGCATACAGTTAATCGTGTAATCAGGGTTCAAAGTTGGACACCAAGAAGTCTTTGAGTATGGATGAAAAGAGTTTGAGATATAGAATATCTATTAGAAGGGGGAAATCTCTATTAAATGCAGAAAAAATTGAAAGATACAATAAGAAGATTGAAAATATATATCTCTAGAATGCATACAGAAAAATCATGTTCAGCATGATCTTTCACAGCCAAGTCCAGGCATAACATTTGGGGAGAAATGGGGCAATCAGAATGAGCTTCCCCCTTTTATTCTCACTTGGAATCCCCCAGCGATGCTGGAGTTTTCTTGCCCCTGTGCTTGAGATTTCTCTTTACTGGAAATGGATCAACATCCTTACATATTGTCTCACATCTCAATTAACTTAATAATGGAGGGTATTTCCATTATTATGGTTAATATTAGCAGTAACAAATATACCTTCTCCTTTATGCCTCTCCATTCTCACATTTAACAAAAGAATTATGGAATCTGAATTGTATCTATCACTTAAAATTAAGTTTCGGGAAAAATGATGGCAAACCTATTGTACATTCAGCAACAGAGTTCCATTCCAGCAACTAGGTTGATAAGTGAAATGGTTGCTAAGTGAACACATGTGACTGAGAGGGAGGGAGGGAGGGAGAGAGAGAGAAATAGAGAGATGCTGCAAAGATCACTGGTTGCTGTCATCTCATTCAGATAAAGTTTTCTCATACAACTATGCCAGCAATAATTTCACTTTAACATGCATTGTCATGTTCATTGTAACATGCACAAAATTTGGTCATAGATGCATACATTGGTTGGAAAATAAATTTTTATTAGCATTTATCTCCATTATTTTTGCCAATAATCCTAACTATTGAGGAATAGGTAGTTGCAGATAATGAAATAATTTTGTAGACTACAAAAGGAAAAAAGACTGTGATAATCAAGCTTGATCTGTGATGGAGAGAGAAAGTTGGAGAGATAAAAAAAATCTATTTCTTTATCACCATTGTCTCTGCTCAATATTACTCAGGAAATTTATTTGGGATTAGAAAGAGTTAACTGAATATAGGTTCATGGGGTAATACTGATTGTGTTCTTGAAAATCTGAAGTATTTCTGCTTGTTTATGAATGTTATGTTTCAGTGTTATCCTGCTATATATTTGTGGGTTATATTGCTATATGTTTAAATTTATTACAAATATTTTGATTACAAAAGTGACCTAAATACTTAAAAGAAAGCAAAGTACATTGAATTAGAGAGTTGTTGTTGTTTTGTTTTTTAAATAGAATAATTAAGATTACTTATCTGGAAATAAGTCTTAATAAATTTTGTGAGATTTTTGAGCAGAAATCTATAGAACTGCATAGTAAATTTATTACCCTGCTTACAGTAATTTGATCTGAACTCTTAATTTAATTGTGTAGGTTGTTGCAATAAACTTATAAGAGGCTTCAAAATTTTCTTTTAGATGGCTTCAAAACTTCTGTTCAAATATAAAATTTACTTTTGTGTCTTTGGTCCATCTTTTTTCCTAGGATAAGTTTCATGTCCTTATCTTTCACTCATCCTCTGGTTAAAAATCTTTTCAGGTTCCTCTTCCCAAGAGAATCTAGCAATGTGAACTCTAGCAGTAAAATAATGAACTCAAGGCTCTGAAAGCAACAGTTCATAAGAAGAAAGCAAATCTTGGGAGATAAACTTTCTGAATGTCAGCAAACTCTTGAACTGCTCCCTTGTCTACAGCAATGTATCTGCCTTTTTTTCTTTGCCATTTCTGTTGTGAATTAGATTGAAATCTTTATTCCAGAGGACCAAAAAAATTTCATTCAGTTTAGGACATGGATTTCTGCTTTGATGGCAATAAAGTAATAATAATAATGATAAAGTTGGAAGGTACCTTGGAGGTCATCTAGTCCAACCCCCTGCTCAGGCAGGAAACCCTATACCATTTCGGACAAATGGCTGTCCAGTTTCTTCTTAAAAACTTCCAGTGTTGGAGCATTCACTGCTTCTGGAGGCAGGTTGTTCCACTGGTTAATTGTTCTAACTGTCAGGAAGTTTCTCCTTAGTTCGAGGTTGCTTCTCTCTTTGGTTAGTTCCACCTGTTGCTTCTTGTCCTGCCTTCAGGTGCTTTGGAAAATAGCTTGACTCCCTCTTCTTTGTGGCAGCTCCTGAGATATTGGAACACTGCTAAAAATTAGAATTGTTTGTAACAACAATCAAAAAGTTAGTTTAGGGACTTTTTTTTACTTAATTTAGTATACTAATAATCTTGTCTGTTGAAGTTATGGACGAGTGATGAAACTATTGGATTAGGACCATGAAAGATAATGTTCAAGTCTATTCCTCAATATGAAAGCTTACTTGGGAACTATGAACCAGTATCTGTCTGAACACAATCTACCTCTCAGATTATTTTTGGAGTTGTTTGGGGATTGAACTCTTAAAGAAAACTTGAGATATAACAGCAATAAGCGAGTGAATGTTTGTAGAAAAGGACATGTTTTCCCTGTACTTAAATCAAATTGACTTTAGGAAAACTGTTTCTCTCTTTCCCCCCTCCCTCCCCCCAAAGTCAGTAAGCAGTTCTATTTATTATGAAACCAGTACAGGTAGTCCTTGACTTACTACTATTCATTTAGCGACCATTCACAATTATAATGTCATTGAAAAACTTATGACAATTTTTCACAGTCATGGCAGCACCCCAATGGTCATATGATCAAAATTCAGACGTGTGGCAACTGGCTCATATTTATGACAGTTGCAGCGTTCCAGGGTCATGTAATTATCTTTTGTGACCTTCTGACAAGCAAAGTCAATGGGGGAAGCCAGATTCACTTAACAACTGTGTTACTAACTTAACAATTGCAGTGGTTTGTTTAACAACTGTGGCAAGAACGGTTGTAAAATGGGGCAAAACTCACTTAACAACTGTCTTGCTTAGCAACAGAAATTTTGGGCTCAGTTGTGGTTGTAAGTCAAGGGCCAGAAATAAAAAAAATGTATAGCATATAACACAACATATATTTCCATTACATATGCACAGGTCAAACAGTAATTTCAAAACTGGCAATTCCCTTAATAATTGTTATAATTGAACAAGGACCATTGGTTCCAGAGATTATTTCCTGAGGAAGAGATGGACTATTAAGCTGTACTTTGGAGCAGTTTTTTCCAAAGCATGTAGCAAATCTTTTTTAATAGTTAAGAATTTGATGAGATTTATGGCATTCCCCCATTCTTGCAAATGTATGGTCCCCCCCTCCAATTTTAAAGTTCACAAAGGTCTTCTGATTGCAGATGAAAAATTCAGGTTAGATTGAAAGAATTTTAATGGTATAAAAATTGAATCAGTAAAATGAAATTTGCTTTCTGGGCATAATCCATATATGCTTGGATTGCATTTTGAAATTAAGGAAACAATTTCTTTGTGATGAGCTTCAGGATATTGTCTCGAGTACCTGGAAATTCATTCTTTCTTTCTTTCTTTCTTTCTTTCTTTCTTTCTTTCGTTCTTTCGTTCTTTCTTTCTTTCTTTCTATCATCTATCTATCATCAGATTTATGTCGTCACCCAGCTCACATTTATATTATGAAAAGGGTTGGTATATGGCTTAAATTCCTTTAGTTTTTTTAAAAATAAAACCTTCTTCTCATTGATAAAATTGCTAAATTTCTTATGAATACTTAAAGAAAAGATTTCAAGAAATATTCTTAAAATACAACGTTGCTTTTGCAGCTTAAATGGAATTTACAAGTTATGTGAATCTTAACTTTTCTGTCCAATGAAGTTGTTATTCAAACCACAAAGCTCCCTGAAAATATAAACCTATTGACTTTTTGAAACTTAAAAGAGATTGTAAGGATCAAAAAGGACTTTAAGTAGGCTCTGTGAAATAAAGAGAACGAGAGAATGAAGACTGTTATATTAAAATAATTCTGTGCAAAATGTATATTTGTATGTGTCAGATGTGCTTTATTATAGTATTTCTATATGCCTACCATAACTGGTATTCATTTCAAACTCAAAATAATAATTTGGTATACTAAGGTTCAAATTGGTCATTTTTTTTGACACCATGATAAAAAGGGACATACAATTAATGATTTTCTCATATTGTTAACCTTGTAAACAGGATTGTTAAAACATATAATCTCTTGGAATAACAATAGTATTGTGGCATTTTGCTCCTTGGTTAATATTTCACCAGCTCCTAAATAGGAAAGAAGGAATCCATTTATGTCAAAGTGGAAAATCCTTCCCTCAATAGAGGTGGAGGCCTCAGACACAATCTCTCCCCCATTTTTAAATACTGTTCTTTCATCAGTCCCCAGGAAAATTAAGATCGCAGGTTCACCAGGGAGGCCATACTTAATAACCCACCTAAGGAATCAACACTTGGAACATTTACATCCCGAGGAGGATCTGCCTATTCACCTAATGAGCCTATTCACATTAGAGGAGAAATGAAACTGCCCTGGAGGGCATATGTAGGATCCCCCTAACCAACTTGCTCAGACTGAATAAACAGCAAAATGTTTCCAATAAACAAAAAAGAACTCCAGTTGCATTGACTCAACTTCCAGTCTCTTGTCAAAGTTAACCTTTTGGTTTACAAAAAGAAACACACACACACACACACACACACACACAAACAAACATGGAGAGGACCATGTTTTCTCTAGATAAAAGCTGGAGATCACAGCAGGAGTTGGAAAGTGAAGGAAGAATGAACAAAGGTTATATGTTCCACGTGTTCAACAGAAAAATATAATTTCTATCTCCATCTCTGCTAACTCTTGCTGGCTTCTTTTGTTTGGGATTATTTTTGTTTTGTTATGTTTAGTGGAATTGTGCTTCATATCAAAGTATGAGATAGACATGCAGGCAAGACATACTCTAAACTGATGGACCTGCAGGATAATTTGTTATAGGTAACTTATCTTTGATGGAACTACAAAGAATGCTCAAAGACATTTAAAAGTATTGTGTCTTCATTTGATTTTTATCTTGCTTTTATTATTTTTACAAATAATTCAAGATGACCAACATACTTAATACTCCTTCCTACTCCTGTCTTCCACACAACAACCCTGTGAGACAGATCATATCCCTCCCTTATTATGAGATTTTGTTTCTCTAGCCCTAGAACTTAAAGGATAAATGCATTAAATTTTCAGAACAGGATTCAAAAATGTTATACATATATTTCTAAAAACTCTTGGATCTTAAACTAAAGTGAGCAATTGTGGGTAACAGCATGGATTAATGCAACCAGCTGAAATTCTGATTAGATAGATGATTACCTATGGAGTTCTAGTGTCAAAGCTGGAACTGCAGGACTCAAAATGTCATTCTGCATAAAAGTTTTCAAGAGCCTGCATACAAATTTCCCATTCTTAAGAAAATCAGTAACACTGAAACATGCATATTTCATGCTAGGATATATAAAAGATCCTGAAAATAAAACAGAAAGAAAGTGGCAATCAGAATAATCAGAAATTCCACAGGTGAAAAAGTGCATATTAGGATGAGATACAAGGTCACTCATTTACTGTCATCATGTCTGACAGTTAGACATGAAGAAATGTCAGGAATGAAAAAAAAAAGAGAATGTGAATAGCTAGCTGTACGTTGTTAAAATTATATTCATTCTGCAATGGGTATGTATGAAATCAAATAGGCAGGAAAGGATTTTTTCCTCTACATTTAGACCATTCATCCAAATTAGGTTTAATAAGCATGCACACATGAGTGTGCATGCACACACACACACACACACACACACACACACACACACACATTCCTAATGGTTTATTTTAATTTGATCACTCAAATTTTAATTTGCTCTTACTCATCCTTTGGTGTGGATGTCTAATAGTTGTGAAAGACTCAAAAAAGAGGAAGAGCAATGGACTCTCACTTTTTTTTTTGAGATTGTTGAGTGGAAGTGAAGGTCTACAACTGTCTACTCACATATGTCAACGTCCTGTTTAGATGTGGCAAATTAACAGATTGACACATTGTGTGGCTGCTAAGTGGGGATAGGTGAAGCCCTGAAGCTTTCAACTAACATTGCTAAAATCATCAAATAATAACTGAAGGTGTCAGTAAGGCTTGTTAACAAATTTATCCTGGGGATACCAATTTCACTTTGAAGATCATGTATGACACCAAATTACCCTAGGCTGTTTGCAGGAATCCCCAAAGCCATAGAAGGTAAAGTTACCTTCACCCATCCCCACTGTTTTGAATTCATATTTCAATTATGATTTTAATTATTCTAAAATATTTGCTAATTTAAATTTCTAGAAAGTGTGACTTCTTGTGATTTAGTGAGTAGAGGGGGAATCCTCTTAGATATCGGCAGTCCCATCATTTTGGCTGGAATTTCAGCTGTACTGCAATGAGGTAAGCTTGTAGTGTGCATTTAAATGCCTTTTGGCCAACTCTGCAGGACTGAATGGTGCTGATATGTAGATGAGCAGATTAGGCCATGCAATTGAACTCAGCAAAGTGACTTTAAAATGTCATCTGTCAATATCATACAGAAGGTTGTAAAGGTATCCCACTGAATGAACCATTTTTTGCACTATATCTCAGTAATGACATGCCTCTATAGTCTTATCCTTTATGTACACTACAAAGAATGACAGACTGGTTTTTCAATAGATGTGTGACTATGGTAATAGAACCAAATATTCTGTCAGGCATCTATCTCTCTCTGGCAGTAAATCTAACTAATGGAATGGAAAACAGTGATTGACCCTTACTGAAATGAACATTGTTCTTTGGGTTAAAGTCTTTTTTTAAGATTCTGAAATGGAAAATAAAAAATGAAAGCATCTGGGCATCACTTAGCCTTCTGCTAATATCTTCTGCTTTGTGGTTGGCTGGTCTTATTTGACTTTAAGTAACAGATCAGCCTTAAGTCCATCTGGAGTTTTCATTCTGTCCATCATGCCCACTGGATTAGAAGCCTACATAGTCTAAAGGTTTTAGCCAGTCTGTATATCTGATACTTTCCTGCCCCTGGGATTAACACATGCTTTGTCCTACACTTTTTGCTGTCCTAATGGCTTCTAGTTGCCTTCTCCAAAGTCATTACTATTACTCCTTACAAATCTTTATCATCTTTTATTCTCTTAATCCAAATTGCAAGGAAAAATACAGTGGTATTTTAGAAGTACTTCATGCCCCAGCTATCACAACTGCTTTTAGACAGGTTGTGTTATTTTTTTCCCTTCCTAATGTTTTTCTGCAAGTGCAGAGTCTGTTTTGCTATAGTGAAAAGTCTGGAAATATTAATTTGCTCAAGAAGCAAAGAGAGAAATAATTGCTTTATCAGGAACGGCAAAATTTAATCTGTTTTATAAAAGAAAACAAAAATAAAATGAATATCCTCTAAGACAGGGTTCTCCAACCCTCCGGCCATAGCTCACTAGTGGGCTGCAGCCTGTTTGGAACCAAACTATGCAAGCGTGCAGGTGCCTGCAGTTCCACTTGTGCAAGTGGTGAGTGTGTTTGCTTGTGCTTGCACCTACCACTTGCACAGAACCATCCTCTCTCCCCCCCCCCGTGAGAACAAGCTGGAAAGTTGGGGACTGCTGCTCTAAGATGTAAGGACATATTAAAAGGACTTTTTCTAAGCAACCGTTTGGAATTTTGATCCTCCGCAGAAACAGCATGCAGAGTGAAGTGAGAGAAGTTTAACATTTTCATCAGAGGCAGAAAATCACTCAGCCTCTACTATTTCCAGCAGAGGGAGAGACTGGGTATCTGCCTCAGTATATGTGATGAAGAGTCATTCTTGCCCCATGCCAGCTGATGCAAATTCAAAAGAAATTTCAATAAGGATTTCATGAAACATCAAATTGAAAGGTTTTATTCCCACGTTATAAACTTCCTAAGAGTAACTAGGAGTCAGAGAACACTAGGACTTGCCCTGAAAGATGAGTCAAAAGCAGACAAAAACAGAAGCAGACATAATAGTGTTGTCCATGACAGTCTAACAGAATTAGTATAAAAGAAGTACATGAAAGAGACTAAACATAAGACAAGGAGCAACAGGAACACAAGATTGGAATTAACTGGAGTTTCCCTCTTTGCTCTGCTCTTTACAGCTGCCATCATGTGTTTGGTCTAGGTGTCCTGGCAGAATGTGGAGTTTATTATCTGTTGGAGCTCTGTCCTAGAACTGCCAGTGGAATCTGGTCCTTAGCTGCTTCTTCAGACTATCTGGTCTGCCTTTTAATCATCTGTTTCAAAGAATTCAGAGGAAACTAAGGATATCTGAGGGGTATGGTCAAAAACGTTAGCTGAATCAACAGTGATCAAAGACCCACCCATTTTTATATGTTTCCTTTGAGTGATGTACATAAAAACCTGGCAGTTAGGGCACATCTATTTGAGGAGACCTTATACTACTTACTCATGATGATATATATTGTGAATTTTGATCTGCACTTCTGTGGGTAGTCTTTGTTCACAATAGTGATTTTAATTCCAGGTTTTTAAATCTATCATAAAGAAAGAGTCTATTGCTTATTTTTATATATCTGTTGTGCACTAGTTGACCATAGCATACCTATCAAAGTATCAAGCTTTTCATCAAAATGAAAGTCTATAGAGATTCTCAGTCATCCAGATAATGGTTATCCCAAAGGTGCTTTTTCAAAAGACAAGTGGTCTTTGTTTTTCCTTGAAGATGTTTTGCTTCTCATCCAAGAAGCTTCTTCAGTTCAGTTCTTCTTCAGAACAGAAGAAGACTCTTGGATAAGAAGCAAAAGGTCTTCAAGGAAAAACAAAGAAGCCCAGTTGTTTTTTGAAAAAGCACCTTTGGGACATCAAAATGAAATTTCCAGAATGTAAAACTAAGCATGAAACTATCTTATTTGAATTTGTTTAATTCCATTTACTAGCCTGGTTGATATAGAGCAGTATAAGGAGGATTTAGGTATGTATTAGATTAAGTAAAGTAATCACTACAAAGTGCTCAGAACTTTTAAATAATAGAACCAAAATGCTGTTGAAAATCCAGTGGTCTGAAAAAATATTAACTGCTAGGTTTCCTAGCCCATGTGTCATGGTTCCGACAGATGAAACTCTTCAGAAGAACTTCTAGGCATTGTTTACCTTAAAGAATCTTTAATCGAGAAACAAAGTATCTGCATTACATAGTTGAAACCAGAAAATAAATTTCCCTCCCCTGGATACAAAGTAACAAAGTGCAATTCCCTCCTCCAATAAACAGTCATAAATCACATTCCCCAATTAGCTTGAAGCACGGGCTTTCTTCCCAGCTCTCAATATCAGCTCTGGGCCCAAGATCCTTGGGTTCCCACAACTAAGTTATTATTGTTATGACTAGTTGGACTCTCATCCCTATTCCCCCTCCCAGCAGCAACTAATTCTAAAAGCAATAGAGAAAATGGCTGCATTTCCATCTGTTGTCAAAGCAAGAACATCCGATGTTAGCATTGACACCAGCAAAATACAAATAGTTATATTATTAACTGTAGTCCAATGTTTCTTCTTTTTAAAATGTTTAATTTGAGCAACATTTAGAATTCCAGTATCCCTCTTGTTGCTAATTGTTGGACATTTCTTTTTCCCCACTTGCACACACTTTTAGAAATTTTACTGAATAGCAAACAGACTGACCTTTTCATATTTTAGAAATTCTAATGAATTATTCCAGTACTGATTATTCCCAATTATAGTTATTTATAGAATACTGGCCCATTGGAAACAACAGTTTCTGAAGTATACTATTCCTATAAATATCACTAGTCTGTAATTATCTTGTGGCTGATTCATTGTATAGAAAGAACAAGGCCAGTCACACATGCCTCTATTATTACTCTTGGAGATACAATCTTCATGTAATATTTAACCCTTGATAAACTCATTCTCATGATTTTATCATGAAAATATGAAAGTAAGAGAGATTCCCTTCTATGTAGAAAAGTATAAATAATGTTATGCATTTTATTTTTTCCTACTCTATAGATCAGACTTCCCCAGATTAGTACTTCCATGTACTGTATATAGTTCTCCATACTGAAAGTTGTAATTTCAACTCATCTACTTTGAATGAAGAGACTTGGGTCAATAAATAGGGCAGGACTGCCACAAGCTCTTACAAAATGGGCTACAATTTTGTATATATTTGCAGTGCAATCCTAAATGTTGAGGGCTTTTTAGAATTGAATGGCTCTGGACTTAATGTGGCTTTCAGGTACTGAGGAAAGGATTGGTGTATATTTTATTTGGGGTGAGGCTATAATTGGTCTGCTAACAAGTACATTCTCAATTGTTGCAAAAATGGAAGTTCACATGGCTAGAATAATACTAGTAACCAACTTTTTGTGTAATTTATATATTTGATTTTCGTTTCATAGCATTAGAACTTTTAAGCAAAGCATTTTTAATAATTTAACCATTATATTTACTCCACTCATTTTCCTACTTCTTTTTAGCTCTGTCATACCCCAGTGTCACTTTCTTTCCACCACGTCTGACTTAGTCACATTGCAATGAAAAAGAAGAGGGACTGAAAATAACAAAAACTGCAGAAGTCATGGGAATGGAATGGAAGATTGTCAGACAATTTTCTCTGTCTGTTTCTTTGTACAAATGCCTCTAAAATTTGAAGATTTCAAGATAATAGACAGTAATCATGGCTATCATTTTGGCAGAGGTTGTCAGATTCTCATTAACTCATCCTTTGTGTTTGCCAGAGAAGGTGTGCAACTCCTCAGGAAATTATTTACAATTATGTTGTTAAGAGCAGTTGACTAATTTCATCTATTAATTAACACAACTTTCATAAGCAGACAGCTATGAATATAATTTTAGATACGTCTCCCTAGTGACAGGTCTTTTTCTGAGTATTAGAAAAATGCCTTCTTAAAAGCTGTTTACAGGACTGAGAATTAAAACAATATCATAGTCTAGAAATCTAGTTTTGTTTATTGACTATAGTTATATCCTTTAAGAAACGTAAGATGATGTACATATGTGTACCCAAGCCAACCCCCTAAACACTCTCTCTGTGAAGTACTTAGCAAGGTTTGAATGTTGCTTAGCACTTAGGTTCATATAATAAGATGAATTTCTTAATCATATTCTAAAAAAAATAAGGATCACTAAACCTGTGAAAGAGTAGCACAGAAGAAAAATGACTTACTGGGATTAATTAGAAATAAATATCACACATTTTATGTACTCCATAGCTTCTAAATTTGAGGGAAACAATGATATTCTTGAATTTAAATGAGCAATATGGCTTGCCTTCCTTCCTCTAAGTCATGCAAAGGAAATAATATACTGTAATAATATGAAACCAGGATGCAGGAGAACAACCTCAAGTCATTCATGGGTAGTTTCAATTCACTTTGTATATGAAACAATCCTAACTAAGCTGGTAGATAACCATAAAGCACATATACCATCCATTACAATATTGAATTCTGAATAATAAGTTATTGTTATTAAGAATAACAGATTCTTTGTTTCCAAGAACAAAAATTATTAAAATGCATTGCAATGCTCTGACTACACAATATAAAGCTCATAATTTGTTGATGATACATAAATTTAAACTACCAAGATTCTTGTTCCTGGGCACCTGAGGCTGTTTCACTATACTACATTTCACATACTACCTTTTATCTGCATGACTTAACATTTCTCCATTCATTTTTCACCTTAGGTGAGCATCCTGTCAAATTATACAAATTTAGTTTTTCTATATTAATATCATGATAATTAAGTCAAAACACCTAGTATCTCCTTGCATAACTTTTTCATCATTTACATATAATCTGTAGTCATCCATAACCACTTTCCATGTCAACACAATGTTGGCTTTCAATTTCATTCTGCAGGCTTGCAACCAAGCACTCTCTACTGCCAGGTCAGAATGTCATTCCCCCCCCCCCTGAATCCTAACTGTGGGATGTACTAAGTTTCTTTTACCCTACTTCACAAGAATAGATTCCTGCAAAAAGGGGTGGTGGTGTTTCTCTACCATAACCATTACTATTCACCAATATCCATCATTAGACTTCCAGCTAATTCTTCAATACTTATGCAAGTACACTTGTCCACATTTGTAAATTATCCTCCCAGCACTACTGCATCTTGGCAAACAGCATTCCTGACAGCTACAATCAATCAGGTTTTGGAGCTAAGGATACTTTGTGCTAACAATAAGTTTTATAACTGTCTCACTACATCATCCAGCCAGACATCCGAATTCTGTATCTAGATCAAATTGTTATGACTAGGGTGAACTTGATTTTCCACTAGATTAGTTACCAAGATCTAGCTGAATAGAACACAATTGTACAGAGTTTCAGATATGCTCTTAGTATCCCTCCAGCAGCCTAATTGGGGCAGTAAAACACAAGAAAGATAAAGCAAGCTTATGCAACCTTTTTCAGTCTAGATATAATAGAATAGAATAAACAGAGTTGGAAGGGACCTTGAAAGTCTTCTAGTCCAGCCCCCTCCTCAGGCAGGAAACCCTATACCATTTCAGACAAATAGTTATCCAATCTCTTCTTAAAAACTTCCAGTGTTGGAGCACCCACAACTTCTGCAGGCAAGTTGTTCCACTGGTTAATTGTTCTAACTGTCAGGAAATTTCTCCTTAGTTCTAGGTTGCTTCTCTTCTTAATTAGTTTCCATCCATTGCTTCTTGTCCTGCCTTCAGGCACTTTGGAAAATAGCTTGACTTCCTCTTCTTTGTGGCAGCCCCTGAGATATTGGAATACTGCTATCATATCCCCCCTCGTCCTTCTCTTCATTTAAACTAGACATACCCAATTCCAGCAGCCATTCCTTATATGCTTTAGCCTCCAGTCCTCTAATCATATTTGTTGCTCTTCTCTGTACTCTTTCTAGAGTCTCAACATCTTTTTTACATTTTGGTAACCAAAACTGAATGCAGTATTCGAAGTGTGGCCTTACCAAGGCATTGTAAAGTGGTATTAATACTTCACGTGATCTCGATTCTATTCCTCTATTAATGCAGCCTAGCACTATGTTGTTCTTTTTCGGCAGCTGCAGCGTACTGCTAGCCCTTCAGGGAACCAGAGATTTGTTTCAATGTGTCCATTGCTGTGGGGGCCATTTTTATCCATCCTCCACCCATGGTTAGTGTTTTTGTTTTTATTATATTTATTGCTGTGGTAAATATCCATAACTTGAGAGATATGCTTGAAGCTGCATTCCAAGAAGTGGTTGGGACAAGGGCAAACAAACTAAGCCAGAACAAAAATTAAATGGAACTAAACTGAATTAACATTCATTTATATAAAATTTATCACAATTAAATTAAACAAACATAGTTAATATATTTTGCATACTGTATTTAACAGAAGTGTCCCTTTGCCAGTTCTGAATTTGTAGAGACTAAAAAGATTCCCTTGATGGAGATATGCAAAACCTGTTTCTAGGATGATGGGATATAAAGCATATTTTAAATCTACAACAGATTTACAAGATTCTGTTATAGCCAATTTCAATAAAAATAGTTTTAGCCTTCCTGGAGAGTGGATTTCTTTCGATTGTTCTACCTAATCACAAGACAGAATCTGTATCTGTAGGAAATTTAATATACTCATATTCCCTGATATACTAACAATAAGAATCTACATATAAGCAACATGATTAAATAGAGGGGCAAGGAAGAGGGGGTCACCTTGTTCACCAGAGCACCAGAGGGAAGGACGAGAAACAATGGTTGAAAACTGATCAAAGAGAGAAGCAACCAGTGAGGACAATCAACCAATGGAACAGCTTGCCTCCAGAAATTGTGGGCGCTCCATCATTGGAGATTTTTAAGAAGAGACTAGACAATCACTTGTCTGAGACAGCATCTCTATCCCAGTCTCCCAAGGTCTAGATAGATAGATAGATAGATAGATAGATAGATAGATAGATAGATAGATAGATAGATAGATAGATAGATAGATAGATAGATAGATAGATAGATAGATAGATAGATAGATAGTAGATAGATAGATAGATAGATAGATAGATAGATAGATAGATAGATAGATAGATAGATAGATAGATAGATAGATAGATAGATAGATAGACCTCTCAGAACTGGGCAATTCCTCAAAGAGATATCATTACAATCACTCACTTGTACCTCTATTAGTTCCAGAAATTGGAGAACAATTGTCCTATCCTTTTAGCATCTCTAAGTACATCAAACAGGATAGGGCTGCACTCTAAGAAAAAGCTAAACAGGTTTATAAGTGCAAACAGCTGGCAGTAAAGGTTTAAATACCGTCTCCCCCACTGTACACACAAAAATAGATAACCTAATCTGAATGTGCAGCTTGATACTGAGGCTGTCCAATCTCAACTGTATATTATCTCTGTATAATGCACTAATATTACAGTTAGGGAAGAGATGGTACATTTTAGAACTATGTATAAATGGCCTCTTAAACATTGTCTCTTTACAAGCAGAAAGAGTGGAGGTAAACATATAACAGAAATTCTCCTGGGGAAAGAGATTATTCAGAGGAAAGATTTATTGTAAAGAATCCTTTACATTAATGGATCATTTACATTAAAGGATTATGCAAACGTAAAGAATTAAACAGTACTTAACTAAATTGTATCAGTCTACACACACAAACACACAAACAAACATAAACATTTTTGTGTTTAAAAAGAAATTCCTATATGGACTATAATTCTAAATAGAAACAATTCTTGGATATCAGCCTTGTCTATGGCATCACAAATCTGGGCTTTAGAGTTCATATCTTAATTTGATATATATTTACCATCTTGATTTAATATAGTGTATTCCTTATTATACAGTTTTTGTTTGAAGTGACTTGGTCCATGTTAACCAAGCAGTTAGAAGTTAAAGTGGAACAATATATGTACCTTTGGATTAGAAAAATTGATATGAACTATAATATCATAATCTTTTTGTCATGATTCCGACAGATGAAACTCTTCAAAGAACTTTGAGGCATTGTTTACCTTAAAGAATCTTTATTTTGAGTAGCATAACATCGGCACTGCATAATCAAAGCCAAAAACTGAATTCCCCTCCCCTGAGCACATAGTATCAAAGCACAATTCCCTCCTCTAATTAACGGTCATAAATCACATTCCCCAATTAGCTTGAAGTGCGGGCTTCCTCTCCAGTTCTCTAGCCTGTCAAATTATTATCAGCTCTGGTTACAATAACCTTGTTTCTCACACTAGGTTTGGTGTGTTATGTTTAGCTGGACTCTCTTTCACATCCCCCCTCCCAGCATCATCTAACTCTAAAAGAAAAAGGTAAAAGATGGCTACATTTCCATCTGTTGTCAATGCTAAAACATCCGATGTTAGCAATGTTGACATTTTTATTGATGCATTGGAAAATATTCATTTTATGGTATTTCAGGTTTATTTTTTATCCATTTGCATTTCACTACCCGCACCTGACACTTTTCTTTGTATCATCTGTTTGAGTCTTACAAAACTATATAATAATAAAATCGAAAATAGAAGTGAAAGGAAAAAAAGAATTTAAACAGCATAATTTCTTTATTCTATTGTCTTTTTTCCTTTTTTTATCGAAATCCTCCATCTCTTTCTGCCACAGCATTTTACATGTGAAAAATGGTAGCTGCTGCAAAACAAAGCAAAACAAAACAAAATGTTGAAAAAAATCTACAAAGTGTTTTTCTTTTCTCAAAGATATTGATAGAGAAAAGTGTTTTTCCACAAATATGACTTTGAGAAAATTCTTTTCAGTCCTCCTTATTTTACTGGTTTGCAACCATAACATGAGAAGGCAGTACTCTACATGCATATGGCTTTTATTAACAATACGGTTTTCTTATTATTTCTGAGCACTGACATGGAGAGAAAAGAACAACAACAGAAACATCTCTCATCCCCCTCAGCAGTGTTTCTTTGAACTACTTCTACATCTCCTGTTGGTGCCTTTGGGCACCATTCCTCTCATCTGGAATCTTGAGTTCTCACTTGACAAACTGAAGAAATGTGAATAATATTAAAGGGATAAAATACCTTCCAATTAAAATAGCATCTTTCTTGTACTGAGGAGAACAAAAGTTCCAAGAAAAAAGAGACCAAAAGAATATATCTAGGACATAGTGTATAAAATCCACTATACAAGAATAAATTCCTAATTGAACACGTCTGTGTAGAGTTTATTCGACTTGTACAATGAACAGTACGAACGGAATGATAAGACCCAAGGAAACTAATTTTTTACGGTAGATAGTCCTGAGACCTTCACATGGAAGAGACATCGTCACGGGCATGACCTTACGTCAATCCCCTGAGATTAGAACAATCCACTTTGCTGGGGTTTGGAAGGGTCTTGAAAACCTGGTTCTTCACTCAAGCTTTCATCTTATTAAATGAAATGAAATAATAGCTTTGGTGGGGAAAATATATGGTTAAATCTCTCTCTGTGTCATTCACTCACTCTGTCTGTCTAAATTTCCATCTTGTGTAGGGGGAAGCATCGTTCTTAGTTTGTTAAACACTCACAAATAAATCCGTGTTAGCCCGATTAGAGTATGACATCATACTGATTGTGAAATATGATATACATTGGGAGAGTCCTTGCAGAAGATGTAGATTGAGATGAAGTGACTGAAGTAACTGAACTAAAGTCTGCTGTGTCTGAGAAGATCTATTCTACCTTCTTCCAATGCTCACTGACCAATCCAGCAATTCTGACTAATATGTCTAGACTTACAGCACCATACAGTCCACTTGTCAATATATATCTGTCTATCCCTGCCTTGATTTTTCTCCTGGGTCTGGTTAACCTTTACATACAATGAACAAAACATTCTAATTTGGCAGAAAAGAAAGATCACCAGGAGTCACTCCAGCCATTTGAGAAAAGAAAAAGCACTTGTCCAGGTCAATCAGTTCAGCAGGTCTTGTTTTTACATAACTTGCAAGATGACTGAAATCAACTCTTTCTGCTTCTGTGGAATATGATATAGGCAAGTTAAGAAAAACCTAGGGAATTGGATAGGATCTAATAGAATCAAGAACACAGTTGCATCAATTTTAGAAAGAATAACTGAAAATACAAGATAAGCATAGTTAAGTATGATTCAGATGACTGAATATGATACGTCTTTGGTATTCTGCAATGGAAATCTGGAGATCTTTATATTTTTGGCCAGTTGGGAAATAAGAGTCATGTTGAATCTGTTGATCTTGAATCAAAAGCTCTGGATCAAAGTGTTTTTTTGAATCATATGTTCAGGGCTACCGTATGTTTCATTTTGTTTCTGTTTTTGACTTATGAAATACATCCCAAGTTCATTACAAGCATGGTGATTGGATTGTCAACACAGATCTGGTTTCCTAGGCTATAAGTTCATGGAAAAACAATATTCCTGAATGAGGATATTTAAAAATCCTTATAAAGTTTTATTGGGCCATCCCAATAACAGTATTCCCTTGTAAGACACTCACAATTTTATTTTCTTTCAAAACTTTAGATATGGCTTTATTATAGGACATAGTAGGCATAAAATGGCAATTCAATCTCTTTCTTTCTCCCTCCCTCCCTCCCTCCCTCCCTCTCTCTTTCACACACACACACATATACATACATACATACATGCATGCATGCGTGCACACACACAGAGAGACTGATGACTGGCAATGGTTTTATAATGTATTACTGTTTGATGAGAACTTTGTGTAACACACACACACACACAAAGTAGAATAGAATAGAACAGAGCTGGAAGGGACCTTGGAGATCTTCTAGTCCAGCCCCCTGCTCAAGCAGAAGAACCTATACCATCTGAGACAAGTGACTGTTTAGTCTTTTCTTAAAAATCTCCAGTGATGGAGTGCCCACGATTTCTGGAGGCAAACTGTTCCATTGGTTAATTGTCCTCACTGTCAGGAAGTTTCTCCTTAATTCCAGGTTGCTTCTCTCTTTGATCAGTTTCCAACCATTGTTTCTTGTCTTTCCCTCTGGTGCTTTGGTGAATAACGTAACCCCTTCTTCTTTGTGGCAGCCCCTCAAATACTGGAATACTTCTATCATGTCTCCCCCTATTTCTTCTTTTCTTCAGACTAACACTCATACACACAGACACACTCACAAATAGACACACATCTCCTTTAGAAGAATACTGTCTCAGTAATTTCTATGGAGAATGCCAAACAGAAGTAAATCAAGTGTATTGAGAAGAAAATATCTATGGTAGCTCTTTAGCAAACTCATTGTCTTTCAGTTTTTGAAATTTTCTTTCAAGCAATCAGTCTTAACAAATACTACAGGCATTTGGAATAATTCACCAGATAAAGAGAACAAAGATGAAGGTCATAAATGGAAGGCATTTCAAAATGATTCTGTTACAAAATATCATACTGAAAACCTTGTTCTTGATTTTTATTTTACTTATATCACATTTTAAACTCCTACATAAATTAATGTAATGTGGCATAGGTTGTAAGGGGAAAACAAAGGTTAACACATCTTGTCACAAATGACTACATAACAATACAACCTATTTACCGGTAGCTATTTTAGGAATACAGCCAAATAAAATATAGCAATTATCTTTTTCTTTTTCAAAATGGTTCTATTGTTTAAATTCATTAACTCATAAATTCATAATAAGTATTTCATAATCTGAAATTTGTTCCTACTTTGTGAATTAGAAAAAGTAGGGTAGCACTTTTAACAATAGAAAATATAGACTTAAAGTTATTGACTTTTCAGTCCAATTCTTCACCAAGAAAGAGGAGAAAAGGCTTCAGGCAGTTAGCAAAAGGCACTTTTTAAATGTCAAGCTTGGAACCTATTTAGGCACTCAAAATAAATAAAAGTGAGGTGACCATCAGGGTTCCTTCAGAAACTCTATCCCCACCTCTCATTCATTCATGGAGTGTTTGTATATTCTTCCAATGCTATCTTAAACATAGATTGCAGATCATGAGAAGTATAGAAATCTTTGATTTATGACTAGTCACTTAGTGACCAGGTTGAAATTATGACAGACCCCAAAAAGATATTTATAATCCAGCTTCAAAGTTCTGACAGCTCCCCTCCCCCCATTTATATAATTGTATTTTGGTTACTTGGCAACTCAGCCCACATTTATGGCTATTTGCAGATTCACATGGTCACACGACTTCAATTTATGATGTTCTTTGCTGGAAACCAATGTTTACTTCTAGTTTTCAGAAAAAAATTACTCATTGCAGGCAATGGGTATGTTTAATGACTGTGGATTTTTGCATCAGAAAAAAATGTTGTAAAATTGTGTTAGTCACATGACAACCTGCTTAACACCTGTCATGACTTATGACCATCTTTCCACACTTCAAATATCTAAGCAATAATAACACAGAAGAGGAAATGGCTTACTCTATGTTGCCCAGAGGGCAGGGTCACAACCAATTTGTTAAAAACTACCAAGAAGCAGATTTTGTCTAAACAAGTGGAGGAAGTTCCTCATTGTATAAATGGACAGCCAGTGGAAAAAGCTTCTGCATGAGTTTTCATTCCATTGAAGTCTTCAAAAAAAAAAAAAAAAGACTGGCTTGTCATCAGTCAGGGATGCTGATTCAATCAGTTACTAATTAATTTTCAGATTACCTTCCAACTTCATTAAAATGTTTTTATTAAAATTCTTTTGGAAATAAATTTCTAAAAAAATTATTTTCCATCAAATTGGAAGAGGACTAGTAGAAAAGATACATAGCAGGAGGTACTTTAGGGCTGTCACTAGTTTTATCTATAGATTGAAGTACAATCCACATGTACAACCTGAAGCTACAGAGTTTCATGTGGCCCTTGGTACCTCTGAATTGTGATTCCAAATGCAAGCAAGGGGACTTGGGAGGGAGATTTAAAATGGTGCCTGCAAGAAGGGATGGGGCTTTGGTCATATAGTCAAAGTTGCCATCTTGAGCTTTTATTTGCCCACATACTACCTTGGAATGTAATAGTTATTAAATAATCATAATTGCAATCCATCAATTTGCTTTACATGCAATGAAATCAAGTTTACGTGTTGCTCTGCTCTGCTTAATTTTTGGAGGGCAGATCTTGGCATGTTATTCAAAAATCAGATGCAATGCATAGGACAAAGTAAGTTGTGGAGACCTGCATTAGGTGATACTCATACAGGTAACATTACCTTTCTGCCCAATTTATTAAAAAAAAGTTAAAAGAATAGACATAAAGTACAAGTATCTGTGTAGCTGAGTCATCTATGATCTGCCACTTAAGTGCTCAATCAGTTACTAATTTTCCATCCCCCGCCTCATTTGCATCAATTTGGATTCAAGTGTGATTGGTACAAGCGTGATTATTACCAGCACTCCATTCGTTACACAGACAAGCTACAATTCAGTATACAATAATTCAACTCACTTTAAGGTTGTTAGGCTCACATTCTGAATCATGTTTATATTTAGGATGAAGTGTTCATTAATCCCACTTTATCACAAACAACTTTGCATCAGGGAAGGGCAACGGGGGAAAGAAATTTCAGGTAGAAAATAAACATTCAGACAGGAAAATAAAAAATAATAGGAACCTTTGCTTCGGATTGGCTTTTCACTACAAATAATGAGATAGGTTGTCTACATTTCATCAAAGTAAAAAAAATACTCACTTTTTTAATGGCACAGGTGTTCATATTCATATTCTTTTCTTTCTTCTAATTTAAGCAGGGAAGCATTTATAGCAACTATAGAGAGAGCAAAAAAATACATATAAGCAGAAAGGAAGACAAATGGTAGGAGAAAGAAGGAGGGCATATGAACAGTTTAGGT
Organism: Protobothrops mucrosquamatus; assembly: GCF_001527695.2. NCBI lineage: Eukaryota > Metazoa > Chordata > Lepidosauria > Squamata > Viperidae > Protobothrops > Protobothrops mucrosquamatus. Next base: position 454,403 of record NW_015387155.1, read on the forward strand.
TTCTTGGCATCCATGACAAAAATTACAATGAAAAACTGAAAAAATTGTACTTTAGCCAGCCTATGAAATTAGTTTTTCTAGCACACAGTTCCCAACCTTTTCTATATCCCATACCCCTAGAACGCTTCTGATATATTCTCGCACCCCTTACCAAATTTTGAAATGAATTATGCATACACACTATAATTTTGAAACTTCTAAACCTAAGTTTTCACACCCCTGGAATATCGTCTTTCACCCACAGGGAGTGTGAGCACCCCCGGTTGGGAAACCCTGTTCTAACATCAGACTGATTTTTCAATCACAATATTTTCCCAGTTATTTTCAAGACCATATGCTAGCGATAATATAGAATCAACAATGACAGTCTTTTCAAATTTCACCATAGAAACATAGGATGAGTCAATGATCTATAGACTACAGTGATCATAAATGTGCAGGATTTGGATTGAAGTCAATTGCTGGAATCAAAACATAAATTAAATAATGTAAATCTAGGTTGTCAACAGATGAGGAAAAGAAAGAAGCAGACGGTAGTTTGACTTGAAAACAGTCCAAACAGACAAATAGAAAACCAAGACACTGAAGAAGTTGGACAATATTTGATTTTAAGGCTATGCCCACCAGATGGAGGCCCAAGGACAAAAAGGATGTCCTTTTGCCGGGCCATCTAGTATTCTTAGTTAGATATGGAGGACAAAATGGAAATATATTTCTATATGTTCCTTCCAGAATTTTGTTGGTCTTGTAAAATACATATTCAGTGCAGCTGTAAAGTTTTAAACTGTGGTACAGTTGTACACTCTGACTGTTTTTCACTGTACTTTGTTGTACAGTTATTGGTAGCCCTTCAGGGTAGTCCAGACAAGAAGCACAACTATGGTTATTAATCCTGTCTTTATTTAAAGGTTGCATTATTGGTACTGTCTAACTTATGACGGGTCCTAGCACTTATGACTGTTGCATTCCCCATGGTCACATGACTGTGATTCGGAGCCTTGGCAACTGTCCTACATTTATGACAGTTGCAGCATCCCACCATTTAAGACTTTCCTAGATGGCTTCTGACAGCAAAGTCAATGGTGAAGCGAGCAGGGAAGTTGCAAAATGTAGTCATATGATGCCTAGCCTAATTACTACAGTGATTCATTTAATGACTGAGGCAAAAAGGTCATAAAATTGGCTGCAGTCATGTGATGCTCACTTAATAATTGCACTGCTTAACAATGAATGTTCTATTTCCTATTTTAGTTGTGCAACAATGACTACCTGTAACAGAATCTTTCAAATCTGAAAGTGTCCCTCTCTTCCCTTGTGTTTATGAAAACTAAGGAGAATTCTGAATTTTTTCAGAGACACTTTCATCTCCCCTTCTTGCTTCAGGCTCATAAGCTTTTTTTACTGGACTATTGTTTAGGCTGCAACTCTTCTCCTATCTCTCAAAGTCATTCTCACACATGATAATAGTTATGATCTTGAACTCCATTTTGTTTCTCTTAAGAAGGAACAACAACATTATGTAAATAAACATATAGCAATCCAGAGAGCTGGATGTGTGATCAAAATGTTATCAGCATTGATTTCAATAATTGAAATGCATCATCTTTAGCAGGTGACAAAGAGATTGGCAAGAAAGAACTTATTGTTATTGTTTCACAGTTATTGTTTCACTGTTAAATATCATTTTAATAATCTACATCTGGATTATAGATACTGACCAGCAGAGCTCAACTTGATTTTTCTTTTTCTTCCTTTTTTTAAAAGCCTTTGGAGTCTTGATATACTTTTGTTTTCATTTTCTCAGCACATTTTATTCAATTTTATTAGGTCATTTAGCAAATAATTTTAATTTTTTGCTTAGATCTGACTTTCTGGGAGTAATGTACTGTTGTACAGTTAATGAGTCTGCTAATAAGCTCCAAGAAAATGTGATTTGCAAATCATTCCCTGACATAACTGTCAGTCAGACCCTATGCCAATTAGCATAATCATTAGCAACTATCCCCTAAGAGGTCCTTGAAATTTAAATGAGATTTCCCAAGATCCTTTTTTTATGAGGATAGTAGCTTCTTCCTTATATAAGACCACTGTTTGTGGGGAGGGAGAAGCAGTAGTTCTTTAATAAAAATATATCACTGAAGATAAATGATCTCCTGGGCTGTTCTATCACTGCCCTGCATTAATATACACATATGTTTATTTATTCTGTTAATGATGTTGAAAGTGATTGAGATGCATAGAAGGGCACATAGTAGTAAGAGTAGTTCAAAATGAAAACTCTAAAGCCACTTGAAATTATTTGCTACAACAATACAGTATGCTATAAACAGGCACAAATTCTGAGGTGGTGAAGAGGCCTGAAATGTAACCCCTACTAATCTGGAGTTTCATCAGAAATAACAACCAGCAGTAGTATTCTGAAAAGTGTCCTTCATATGCAATCTTTAGAAGATTTTTATTTAAGAAGCTCCATTACTCACTTAAATTTAGATTTGAAAACTTACATGCATTAGTTTGAGTCAGTTGATATGCGTTACATTTAACATTCTTTCATCCATACATCAAACTGCTTTCATTTGGATTCATTTTTGCTTTGAAATGTTACAGGTCACCACATGAATGGAATAACAATATTTAGTTTTGATCTCTTCGTTGTGCCATCTGGATATTTCTTGACTAAATTATAATAAATTTAAAAGGCCAATTTTATATACTTTAGAATGGAAAAAAGTTCAGCAGGCTCTTGTGTTATTGAGCAGGAGTCATGCAAGACATATCCATGTTTATTTATTTAATACTCACATTTGCATAGCCTCCCATCTCACCAAGAGTGACTCTGGACAGGACACAACAATCAAATAAAAATCACAAATATAATAACAGATATAAAAATGTAGAAATCAATATTAAGAAATTGATGGTATATATTGAGGGCCTTCAGGAATGTTAAAAGGGTTGGAGATCATCTAACTTCAGGGGGAAAATGTTCCATAAGGCTGGCACCACACCCTCAGCATACTTTATATGCCAGATCAAATGGGCCAGCTAAAAAAAATTGTGGAGAGGCATATAATATAATAAATATAATTCAATAAATATAATATAATAAAATAATTCCTAAGCACAATGCTTTCTTACAATCAAAGCGTTCAATCCTAGGTAGTAGCAGATGTTTCTCTCCTAGGGCATAAAGAAAAAATATTTGCTGTGAACTCCATGTGGTGTCAGGGATGGATATCTGGTCAGTAAATGCTCAGCTCCATTTAATCGCCCTTTTCATGACCCTGTAATCCCTTAATTCTGGGTAGAACTCCATTGTCTTGACTCTACCCAGAATTAAGGGATTACAGGGTCGTAAAAATGGAGTTTTTCATTAAGAACCAAAGGAATATTGGAATAGGAAGTTTTTTGCAGCCTTGTTAAATTAAAGGAGGGATGTAGCAGCACATATTTCCACAGGGAGAATGTAGCATGGGTAGTACTGCTGAAAATGTCTGCCATATTACCTATATCCCATATATCTCACAAGAAGGAGGAACTGTCTTTAGTTGTTTGAATAACACAATTTTGGCAAAGCAGTTCTTTAATATATCTTGGTGCTATGATAAGCACTTTGAATTGGCTCTGGAAACCTAATTCTAGGGTAAGATTAGGGTCCCCCAAATTGGAGTTGCCTTATAATATTGGGTTTGTCTAGTAAGTAGTTTGGCCATCATATTCTGCAGCAACAGTAACTTTCAAATCATCTCCAAAGGCAACTCCTGACAAGGTAGCCTCCAGAAGAAGTGCAATATTTCTTTGGCACCTTACGATAGTGATATATAACTGGGCATCATCAGCATAATGATCCTATCTGCTCCTGTACGAATGGATGACCTGTCCCAATTCAAGATGCTTAGCATTAAATATGCTAAATAACATAGGGGAGAATGTTAAATCCTGTGATACCCTGCTTTGGAACTGCAGTGGTACTATTG
>NW_015387155.1:458496-473807 GCF_001527695.2 Protobothrops mucrosquamatus
AGAAGAAGTGCAATATTTCTTTGGCACCTTACGATAGTGATATATAACTGGGCATCATCAGCATAATGATCCTATCTGCTCCTGTACGAATGGATGACCTGTCCCAATTCAAGATGCTTAGCATTAAATATGCTAAATAACATAGGGGAGAATGTTAAATCCTGTGATACCCTGCTTTGGAACTGCAGTGGTACTATTGCCTGTAGCATCCATTAGATTAAGAGTGCAGCAGTCATTGTACAGTAATACATACTCTCAACTTTGCAGGCCCCCAGAAGGATAAAACTTCTGAGAAGTCTAATAGGACCAAGAGAGATGTACTTTCCCCATCAAGAGCTGGGCAAGTGTTATCCATCAGAATGGCCAGTATAATTTTTATGGCTTAAACATGAACCTAAATCTTGATGGAAAGTCAGCAGATAATCTATTTCCTATAGGATTCTTTCTGATCAGATTTCTACTATCTTTTTTGCTAAGATATTTAAATTTAGTAGCTGGAACAGTGGGGTTGTCCAATGAGCCAGAACAGAACAGTTATAGTTGATTGGTTGGAAAGTGCTGGCTCCTGCATGAGTCAATCTGCAGTGTGATTGGTTGCTATGAGTGTGGAGGGAGAGTTTCTCCCCCCCCCCACCTTTTTCTTCTGTATGCCCTGGTGATTTATTTCATGTTGTAGTGATGTGCCCGGCTATCTCATTTGCTGTATGTAAAGATGTAAAAATATTTATTTATATAAAAATAAATATTATGTCAGCGTCTCTGACTCATTTGGACACTGCTGCACAATTCCCTGACATTTTCTCTAAAATGAAGTTTGGATCCTGGGTCAACATTATCAAATAGGTCCAGATTAAGAAATACATTTTTCAAGAGAGGGAGCATTACTATCTCCTTTGAGGCAGGAGACCTCATGCACATATTCAAAGAAGCACTGATCACATCTCAAACCTAGTTGCTCATATCCAGAAAGGGCATAGATCTAGCAGCCTGTGGCAGAGTTCATTTTACAAAGAATTCTATTTCCTGAGAGACCACAAACTCAAAAGAATCCCAGATCATTTTACAAGATGTTGCCCAATTCACCACAGCGAACAGGGACAACTTTAAAGCTGTGTGCATTTAACAAGCAGGATGGTATATTAATAATACAATCAACAAATACAGCAGATGATGCTGACATTTCAAGTTGTGATTCTGACAGAGGTCACAGAAGCACAACAAATAGGTGGAGTCTGGAGTTCTGAAATTGTGTGAAATGCCAATCATTAATTTAAAAGCTCTAAAAGAATTGCTCCTGTTCATAAAAGAAGAAAGCTCTTGTTCTTTAGATAAAAGCTGCCATCCTCATGTCACAGCTTGAAAGGTTTGTTGCCATTGCTTTGTTGCTAAAACCTAAATTAAGCTACCAAGTCCAGTGCTATCCAAACAAGGTTCAATTTTCTTTTTAAATGAACAGACACAATCTCTTTCACTACTTTATTAATTGTTGGTCTAACTCCTATACAATAGCAAATAATTATTTTTGCATTTATTGCTATTACAATTTTTGCCAGAAAGAAGTATCTGTAGGATTTTTCCCCAGGATGTCAAAATAACTTTGTTAGACCTTAGTAGTCTGAGCCAAAACTTGGTTTATGGGGACGAAGTGCCAATTATTACTTTACAGAACAAATTGGTTCACAAAGCTGGATCTTACTCCATCCTTTTTAGGACTTATAGTAGGAAACTACAGAAATCAAGAAGAAGAAATAATATATTTAGAACTCGTTGGGGGCAAAAATTGCTTTAAGTAAAATGAGGTTAAGCCTGGTGCTGCTGTAGGGGAACCAACAATTAGATAAGGCAAAGAAGACATAATCAGATCCAGATTTTAAGGGTAACTGTTTATATAGCTTAGAATATTCATGCAGCCTGCTTCTGGGCATACATGACTACTAGCTGGATTAGAGCATATTTGATGAAAAAAAGGATATTTGTTAATAGTTAAATTAAGAGTTTGAGCCACTCAAAGTTGGTTGTACTTTTAGCAGCTTCATAATAGGATAAACAAAGAAGAGCAATATTAGAAGCAGTTTTCATTACTAGCCATTTTTAATAATCTCTTGGTGTACTAGGAGCTTCAACTCTTCAAAGATTCTTCTTAGAATATTTATCTGCAAACTTCAATAGATAAAGTTTATATTTTTGTTTTTTTTAACCAGCACAGATCACCACATCTATCATAGAAATAATCTACATAAATATAATCAGAGAATAGCTTCAAATCATTGGGTATGTAGGCATATGCTTTAAAAATGTTTTCCACAGGAAAAAAAATTCAAAAGCTCATTTATTAAACTACCTACTGGAAAAAAAGCAGTAGAGGACAATTTTTATTTTTTCGCTACATATGCATTTCTTTCTTCTTTTTTTTTGGAAAATCTGAGGATTTAACATTCTTTACTATTGTTAATCAAAAGCATAGTTTTGATAATTAGTACTAATGGTGGGAGAGTTTCTGCATATATCTAAATTTTGGTAAAGCATTATTTAATTGGGAGAAAAAACTTCAAAAAGTTTATTGTATATTTTGTCAAGTTTTCTAAAAAATTTTTTAGAAGAAATAGATTTTTTTAGAAGTTAGTTTGAAGGACACTGGGTCAGAGAAACAGTTTATTGACTTTTCTGGGGTTTACTAGAAAACCTATTACTTTATCAATTAGCACTGCCTGATTTGATTGAGGTGACTTCTGGCATAGCATTGGGAAATGCTCAATATTCATATTATTTTCTATTATGATAATTAATTGGAGGTTCACAGTCACAATAACAACCATGAATTGTCTCAATATATCATCTAGCCTATGCAGAAGTAGAAGGCAGTTAATTAAATTCACACTTATCTGTTCCCTAATAGAAAACCATAGCGGAGAAAATGCCAAATGAGGCAAATTAAATTTAAAATTATGGGTAAAATGCCAAGATTTAAGATGACCCACATAGAATACAAAAACACTCACTTGAATTGCGAGTTTTCTACTTTATTGGTAACTCATAGTATAGAAAAGTCAAGCAGAAGCTAGGAATTAACACAGTGTGTCAGATGATCTTGGGCCATGTGTGTATTGTGGGATGGATTCTTACTTTTCCTGAAACAGTGTTGTATCTGCCAGTGCTATTGATCCAGCTGCCCAGGTCTTATCAATGTAAGAAAATGCACAAAGATACAAAATACCAACAGAGTAATAATTTAGTTATAGAATTCTTTTTGATTGAATTTATATTTTGAGGTGAAAGTGAAGTGAAATGATTTTTCAATCAGAAAAATAGGCAGATCCATATTTTATATTTGATCTTCAGAGTAGGTCTCTCTCTCTCTCTCTCTCTCTCTCTCTCTCTCTCTCTCTCTCTCTCTCTCTGTGTGTGTGTGTGTGTGGGTGTGTGTGTGGGCATAGTATGAGAGACTTAGATCCTACACCTTTCTGTCTTTCCTTTCCCCTCTTGTCCTGTTTACACAGAAATAGAATATTTATGTTAGCACTGCTAACTGCAATGCAAACAGCACACACAATACCTGCCTAAGTACCTGTCTATTTTCTGCCCTCTCACATATAACTGCTGTGATTTCTATAACAACAGCAGTCCAACCTGTGCCAATAGAAAATTCAGTTCCAAAGCTTATTGACTACAGATGCAGTATCCACACAGAGTTAAACATCTATAAAACTGCCATGCTGTGGGCCTCAGAAAACCACAAATCTTACTCTTCTAAAGCACTCAGGCATGACTTCATGCTCTACATCATAAAAATTCTTATGTTCAGTATGGCAGAATTTTGCAGTCAAATAGGATTGTTATTTCATTGGTTTATTAGCAATTTTGTAAGTGACAGAAATCATACCAAAATCTATGCAAAACATTTTAAAAATATGTTTATTCATCTACTTATTTATTTAATCAGCATGGTAAGTAACTAATTACTAAGCCTCTCAGCAATTTACAGTGAAAATCCATTTAAAATCAAGACCTTAAAACAGTTAAAAGAGTAGTTAAAATAAATAACAAGTTAAATAAAATTTAAATGTAAAATTAGCAATTCTTATACATTTACAAGCTTGTTCTGAAAGATATACTTGAAAGACATTTTTGGAAGTTAATAACTATGTTAGGGCTCAGTTCTTCAGAATTACATTTTCATGTAGCAAAAGAGAAGTTCCAATCCCCAGTTTCTTGCAGATGACCTTGTACCAATTATAGAAAAACTTACTCAGACAATCTCAGAAAGAAATAGAGACAGTCTTCTCAAAATGCAGTGCTGTTGCAGAAAATTGGTGAGGAATGTGTTTCTTTTTTCTGAATACTTTTTCTTTTTTATTCCTGTGAGTAGAATGGCCACACAAGAACTTAGATCTTTAGAAGCTTCTCTAGTATCCCCACCACAGTGTTATTTCTCATAATTAGCAGTTTTCTTATGCAGCTTAGTTCAAATATATTAATGCTTTTTTAAATCAAGCATTTGACTGATTATATGACATCAAGTGCTTTTTAACTCCCTGAAACCAATTAGATTTTGTCCCTAATCTGTGGGGATTATCTGGTCTTTCAACAATGTACTCATTGCCACTGGGACTGAGTCCATCTATCACTGCTGGTTGTCCTCTTCTGTTTCCTTCCACCTTTCCCAGCATTAGAGCTTTCTATAGAGAACTAGATCTTCATATAATGTGTCCAAAGTAGGATAATTTGAGCCTGGTCATTTGGGTTGATCTTGATTTGGGTTGATCTGTCCAATGATCATTGCTTTCCCTCACCATTTTCTCACAGCTGTCCATAGAATTCTCAGGTATTTTCTCCAGCACCAAATTTCAAAAGTGTCAATACTTTTATACAACATTCTATCTTACTTATTCTTCTACAATGTTGGTTGTGTAATCAGCTAGATGTTTAGAATTGATTTGGCATTTTTACCTACTCATTGAGTTCTTCCCAAGGATCTAGGAGAGGCAGTTGTGGTTTGATTATGTTAAAGATATTGCCGCAAAATTAAGTTTCTGTCATTATTATAATTTGTTATAATCGTAAAGAGACCAAAATACATTTCTCTTTTTTAATGATAAGTTGACACTACAGCTTGTATATCAGACTGATCTTTTGGGCCTCAAGTTGGAGAAGGCTGAAATAGAAGCTTTAGAAAATCATCCAAGTACATCAACGGCTGGGGAATTTTCATCACAGAAAAAAGAAAAATCTTTTTTTATGTTAAAAGTAATCAGCATGTCATATTCACTACAGCATGAAGATCAACAAGTTTAGCATTATAGTGGCATTAAAAATGTTCTTTGTGTAATTTTATTACCAAGAATAATGCATACAATTACATACACTTTTAGGTACAGTCAAACCATAGGCTGCTAATTTTAAGAAAGCAATTATGCCTGCTATTTTGTTTCTAACAGTGCTGCACAATTACCAGGTCGATAGTTTGGGCCTATTTTTAAAGGCATTCATCAACATTCATCTCATTATTTCCCCTTCAGGGCTTGGGCACATTCATTTAAAATGCTCAGTTTGGGGGTGGGTGGGATATAAGGTGCCTACATATTAACAAGGCTGATTCTCAATCTTCCTTCAAATAGACATAGGACAAAACATCCACATTAGAACATAATATCAAAGCCCCTATTTCATTACATCATATGCTACTTAGTGTTAGATGCTATTTTCCAGTGGTCATGGGTGTCTGTAGCTAGTGTTGCAAGACTGATATGCGTTTCTTCATTTTACCCATTGAGCCTATAGGAATAAGTTTTAAGAATCCCATCTCATAATACTTTGGGATTGAGTTTGGGTGATTTGGCTTCAGGAAAACAGTAATGGCGTGAGAATAAGCATTTAGTTTTCCTGATGAAATTCTGCATTGGGCCGTGGTAGGTGGACTTTTTTTTTTTTTTTAAAGAATAAGTGCCTTACATTTTCTTGTTATAGCACTGCTATAAATCTGCTCAAATCACTCACAGCAATGTGGGGCTTCTTGGAAATGCCATTGGCTTTCACCTTTTGAAATTACATTTGGGGCTTTCATTTGAATCAGGATTCTCATCTCTATCTTTGTGACACATAGCACTGGCAATGCCATTTCTGGGAAAATGGTGGCATAGCAGAGAAAATATATATAGGGTAGGTGAGATTATGCTTGTGCATTTGAAAAGTGAATAGTAAATTTATGAAACAGAACTGAATAAAACAAAATACTCTTTTGGACAATGCTCTAGGTAATGGACAGAGAGAATGATATTAAAAGTTGTGACAAATTAAAAATATTTTTCATCTCAATGTAATGTGTTCTGTTGAAGGGAGAGAAAAAATATTACTCATCCTACTAGAAGCTGCCATTTGAAAATAAGCAATTATCTCTATGCTTGTACAGAATTCTAAAGAAACAAATGGTTCTTTATAGTACATTGCCCACAGAAAATGGCTTTATTTGGAGATCTAGCCAACCAAGTTAATTTAAGAAAAGCAGCTGGTAGATTACTAATATTGCCAACATGAACTTCCTGAGTATAGAAATTTTTACTAGGTAAAAATTGGTAGGAGCTGAATAAGGAGTTCCCTGGAATGGACACTAAATGATTCATTTGAACCACAGGTATGATCCCCAAACCCTTAAGTGTTTAACAGTTACTGGCAAATAGGAGTTTTTCTCCTGTCTGTGCAATTAGTTGAATTGTTTTGTTTAGGAATTATTTTCCCTTAAATGTCCATGGGAATGTGTTTCTCAATACTTAAAACCATGATTCTATGCCCTGCACTCTGGAGTGATAGAGTTTTAGATCTTACAGCTTTTTTCTGTGATATCTTTTCACATAATACAATGTCACTGCCTTGGAAAATGTGATGGGATTGCTTTGGAATAATAGCAGAAATGATAGCAGATCACGTGATTGTGAAAACATCCTCTGTCCATTCCCATTCAGGACTGCTTGTAGTTGGAGACAGAATTTACTTGGAGAAGGCTATTGCAATTACAACACAATTGTGGTGCAAGCCAAGCTCTTGGGTAAAGAGAGTGAAGTATAAGCTATGAATTCTATACATGGGCACGGAATCTTGAAATCATATATAAATTGTGAACAAAGAAATGGATTGATTTAGCAAACTCTAAGAAGTGGGAAGACTCTATTTCTATTTGTAGGTCATTTCAGTGATACCTATACAACAAAAGCTGTAAAATAACTGTTTATACTTAGAGAAGCTCTATTGGTAGAAACTAAGAGGTTGGTTGCAAAGAATTTAACTGAAGAGATTAAATCATCTGAATGAGTTTTTCTTTGATAACAAGAAAGAAGGAAAACAGTAGTTGAGATAGAACTCTTAACATCATTTATTACATATCTCTTTTGCTTTATATATGTTCCCCATGGGCAACATGCAACGATGCCCATTATTCTGAAAAAACAGAAAAGGGGTTGCAGTGTTATTTTGATGATATAGTTATTTTGATGATATATCATGATATATACTGGGTAAACAGCAAAAAAAAAACCCCCCATGAAAATTATTTGAGGATAATTTGCAATTGTATTAAGTTAGAAAAATTAAGGCTTAATTCAGAAAAGTACAACTGGAGGCAAACAGAACTTTCCCTTTGGGACATCAATTTCAATATATGGGTTCAAGTCTAATGATGAACATGTAGATGTAAGTATCCTTCAGTCGTGGAATAGGTTAGACATTATGTCTCTTTTTTGCTTTAAATTTTGAAAATCTATTTAGATAAGCATAATTCTACATGGAAAAAGAACATTCTCAATGACTGAGCCTCCTGTGGTTTCTCTGCCCCATTCCTAATGTAGATGTAGATGTAAAACTAGATCTACATCTATCCAAGATATTAATGTAGTGTTACCAATCTGCTTCTGTAATCTGCTTCTTCTTGTGTTCTTTTTTTTTGGCTCCTGGCCATAAATTAATTCAGTGATTAGTTATAGTCTCTTTTATGATTTCACCTCTTGGTAGGAAAAATGAATTCAAAATAAAGTAGAGCTCCTTTGTGAGTTATTAAGGGGAATTACAATTTGGAAGTGAATAGTGACTGCACTGAAAATGTAAAAAAAAACACAACGTTAATCCTGATTTGATATTGTCTGATCCTGAGTTAACTGATACTTCAGATCATGGATTGAGATCTGTATGTAAGTTATTACATAAAGGGACTGAAGAGAAAACAGTTGCATTTTAATCAAGATCATTTAGTAATTCTGAAAATAAAGTGTTATTGACCAAGAAGCGCTTGCCTCTGTTTGGGCTTCTATTAAATGAATAACTTCTTAGTGGAGTCATACATTTAAATTATGTACAGACAATAAAACTTTGACAGCCTTACTGACTACAAAGGAATGGAATGGGCAAGCAATTTTATTGCTATATGGTCAGCAAAGTTGTTTTCCTTTATATATGAAATGGACTATAAATCAGAAACACAACATGTCTCTGATAATAGGATTCAGTTTATTTAATTGGAATTTGAAAACTTTTTAGGAGAGTGTAATATTACATATAGAAGACATCAATGTATGGATTGAAGGTTTCAGTAGCATTCTGAAAAATAGCTTACAAACTGTTAAGTTAGAAGAATAAAGATGAAAGATCTTTATTCCTGAACTCTTGCAGATTTACACAAGAATTATCCATCTCAAAAAAGAGATAATAAATTGGGATGCTGAAAGAAAGGAAAATATATATTAAATTCAACATGATTAGTTAATATAATCAAGAAAAGAGGTTACATTAGAAGAATATATAATGAAAGAGATAGAAAATAATAAAAGGAATTCAGAAAATACAATATATAGAACATTTGCATGACATTAAGGGATAGGAATGTAAATTTGGTTTCTATGTACCACATTTTACAAGTTTGGAAACTAGGAATTAGGGGTAAAGCAGAGATTAGATGTAAATCCCATCACAAATGAAGGGATATGATATTTATAAATGATCAGCTGGATGAGTATGGAATGCTTCCCACATTGTTTCACTAATTTATGAAGGAGGAGATACAGCACAGTCAGTGTCTGATAATTCTAAATTAGCCTTGGGATTACAAGGCAGATTAAAAATGAATGCGTCTCCAAGTAAATCCTACAAGTTAACAAAGTAATTAAATGCTTACTTTTCCAAGTTTTTTTTAACTCCTAACCTAAAATTCTATGGAGATTCTCAGTCATCTAAATCATGATTGTTCCAAAGGTGTTTTTTCAAAAGACAACTGGACTGGCCTTGTTTTTCCTTGATTAAATTATGATTTAAATTGTAAAGCTTTTTAGGCATTGGTAAGTTAAAACCCCAGGGAAGGACTAAATAGGCAAAAAGGAGAAAGCTTGAGTTGGAATATATATGCTAAAGAACAAGAAAGATGCATTCAGTGGTGGGATTTAGCTGGTTTGGACCAGTTCAACAGAACAGGTAGCTAATTTTTTTTGTTGCCCAAGCCCAGAATGGACTTCCGGAAGCGGCATCCACACAGACAATTGGTTGTTCACATATTTGAATCCCACCACTGGATGCATTCCATAAATGAATTACAATTCTGTTTTTCATTGACTGACTGTCTAATATTTGCATGGAAAGGCAATGACTACTATAAGAATTTCATCTCCCAAGTTATAGGCATCTGTGGAAGAGAATCAAGAAAGTCAACATGATAGTTTTGATTTCATGATTGAAGCCCTGTCCCTTTTGTACATGTGTCAATACTGCATGCACATACAAAGGGGTGAGGCTTTAATAACATTATTATGGTTGGTTGCACAGTCAGTCAGATGTTTAGATTGTATTTGGCATTTTTGTCCATCTATCAAGTCCTCGTCAAGGACCAGGGATAGAAAGATATTGTTTAATAATATTAAGGTATCATTGTAGAATTTAAGCTGTTCCAAGTAAAGTTGCCTTTTGCAATTGACTGGTGGTGAGTTTGTCAGTGGCAATGGTATTCAAGGGGAGCGCCAGATGTTTTTTTGTTAAGCCCAGAGTGTTAGGTGGCAGCTGTTTGCCTGTTTGAATTCAAAACTCTCAGAACACTTTAACTTCTTCATTTTGTATTACTTTGTCTATTTTGGGGTTCCATAAGTTCTTGCTTGCAGGCAAATGGTATTTCTTGCAGATATTCCAATACATCTTTGTTGATACTTTATCATGCTGTTGTTGAGGGTTTTATTTTTGAAAATTCTAGCTGACATTTTAAAGTTATAGCACTTTTTTTGTACTGCTTACCTATCCTGCAAACCTGAATCCCTCCTCCCTTTTAAAAGCCATTTTAAAACTGTGTTGTTATGCAATTCTTTACGTATCTCCTCTGCCAGCTTTAATTGAACAGGCAAATCTAATCAGGAAGAGGTGGTCCATCAAATGACCCAGCCCCATAGCCCAAAGAGCTTTAAAGAACAAAATAAGCATCTTAAATTGGACCCAGAAGAAAACTGTCAGCCAATGTAGCTTATAGAACTGAGGTACAATGAGTAATGTTCTAGACATAATTGCCCTCATGGCAACATTCTATACAATCTGAAGTTTCAGGTAGTCTTCAAGGGCAATCCCATGTAGAGTGCATTACAGTAGTCTAACTAGGACATAACCAGGCAGGAGTGACTGTAAGCAGAGCCTTCTGATCCAGGAATGTGCACAACTGGCACACACCATGAAACTGCAAAGCATGCCTAGCCATGCTTGACACCTACTCTTTGATCAGGAGTCATGAATCTAGGAGGACCTCAGTTGTAGGTCCTAGTCCCCTAGTCCAGGGGTGTCAAACTGCCAGCCAACAGGCCAGATGTGTCATGCCGAAACCACGCCCACCTCATTGCTGGCAATGGAAAAAAAGTCACGATACATCGTGACACGTCACGTGACGTTGCGAGTTTGACACCCCAGATCTAGTCTGTTTGAGACACTGTACGCACATCCAGTACCAAAGGTGACATAGTTCCAGAAACGGGGAGGAGGGTCCCAAAAGCCAGTCAGTTTTGTCAGGGTTCAGTTGAAGCCGCCCTGAGTCCTACGGGAGAAGGGCGGGATATAAATCCAAAAAATAAATAAAAATAAAATAAATAAAGCCTGTTGTTTTCCACCCTTAGCCTCCAGGCACCAAGTTAGGACATTGATAGCATCACTTTATTTGTCAGAAATGTATAATTGGGTTTCATCAGCACAATGATGATAGCTCATCCTATGGCAATGGATGAACTCTCCCAATGGCTTCATATGGATGTTAAATAGGAGTGGAGAAAGTACTGAACCCCCTGGTACTCGCATAATAGGCGCTGAGGGTGGGATATCTCGTCCCCAATCAACAATGACTTGTATTGACTCCACAGAAAGTAAGAAAACCAGCAGAATAAGCACTGGCATAATGCAATTTTGACCATCACCCCCCACACTGAGGATTCTGAATAGCATTTACTGACAAACACCCCATGATTATTTACCCTTACAGCACTTCCAATTAGTTCTTCAGATTTTCTATTCCATTTTAGTAACATAATAACATAGTTGATTTGTGAAAAGTAGATTTTTGTTTTAAAATTAAGCATTTCTGGACTGACATAAAATATCTTGAAGTAGTTGTACTTCTCTAGTAGATAAAACATTTAGCTATAAAGCTTCTGAAGAATAAGCTTTTATAAAGAAATGTTAATATGATTACTATTCATAATTTGTACAAATCCAGCATATCAATTCCCAACAAGAAATGTGTCTGGAAGGACTTTCCTCACTCATATTCTGAGCTAAATTAGTAACTGATTATAAATCCTTACTAGTGCTTTCATCTTATTTGGACACACCAAAAGATATGAAAAGATGAATCTTCTGTTTTTTTAAGTATGTAACATTATTTATCATCAGGCTGATACATCTGTCCTTTTATCTGCCATTGTATTTGAAGTGATGTTTCTGGGAATACCTTCCAGCTCCCATCCAAAACATTTTGGGAAAATTAATCAAAGCTTTTGCCATGAATGAGTGAGAGGGCAAACACGTTCTTTTGTAAGAGTTCTAGTTTGTCCTCAATTGGTGCATGGAAAGTAGTGCAATGCTACTTGGGAATTACTTTGTGGGAAGGAAGAAGATTGCTAAGCTTCTATTTGTTGTGCATCAAACGTTTTGATGTCCCGGTTCTGATTGGCAATTATAGTTTGATTTCAAGTAACAACATAGCAAATTATATCTACTTTTCTTTTTCTACTTACTTACAAAAGCTGTACTGTTACCCCATTTCTACCCTGGGAACTTTTCTTCAAATTCCCCTAGTGGCTGTAATAGTTTGATTAAATCAATTTCATTCACATTAATGATATTTCAAAATGTTCATTAGTGTTTCCATAGTTTAATTTGTTTGCTACCCATGCTGACCTCTCTGTTGCATATGACCTCAATATAATAATATACCAAATAGCCTAAAATATATTGTTTTCAATATGAACATTTGTAGCATGACATCTTCATGAAAATTGTATTTTGGAGCATCTCATTTTTCAGCAGATCAATTGATGTTTTCCCTTTTTTTCTTTATCAACTGGCTCCATATACTTAAGACCTGAGTATCTATCCCCCCACATACAGAGAGAGATTGAGAAACACCAAAGGAAAGTATGTAAAGTAACTAAAAAAGATCTGGAAAGAAATAATGGCTTTAGACCTTGACAACTGCTCCAAAGCTTC
Organism: Protobothrops mucrosquamatus; assembly: GCF_001527695.2. Taxonomy (NCBI): domain Eukaryota; kingdom Metazoa; phylum Chordata; class Lepidosauria; order Squamata; family Viperidae; genus Protobothrops; species Protobothrops mucrosquamatus. The sequence goes on from NW_015387155.1 coordinate 471,196, forward strand.
CCATCTGTTGCTCTTTTCTGCTTGCCAATGCAATATACTTATCTCTAATTCTTTTTTTTATTATGCCCTTCAGTTCCACTTATGGACATAGTGGTGCCATTTATTAACCTCTATTGCAAACATAATCCTTTAGAAAAAAAAGAATTTTATATAGTTGTAATTGCATTTCTTTAAGGAGTTAAGAGATGTTTAGCAGCTTCTATATTTTTTATTTAACAATTTGATAATTTTTGAAAGATATGTGGTTCTTCAATAGGATACCTATATCTGATTTGAAATACCTAGACCCCCTATTGCTGCCATCCAGGAATTGGCCAGTTGTTGTTTTCAGACAGATATAGTAGCCCTGTTGTTCTACCAAATCAGGGTGTACATGCAAAATATTGTCTCTCAAAGATGGGGATTTGAAAAATTAAGGAGCGTATATAGAAATGAGAATTTAAAACATTATATTTGCTTATTTATTAGATACATAAGGTCAAGATGACACCTTCCAGATATTATGGCTGTTATTAAGACTAATATTTATCAGAAGAGAAACCCTGACACCATTGCTTGTCAGGATGCATCAGAAAGTATCAATATTCTGCCCCCTGCAGACTTTGTTGGATCCAAGAGATTTGATTCCACAAATTTGGGTCAAAGCAGTTACCAACCTGGCTATTCTTTAGGGTTGTCATAGGCATAGCATTGAGAGAAATGTAATAATAAGGGGAGAACATTTTATCTTTATTAGATCCTAGAGATGAATACCAGGAGCTTTGAAAAGAGGCTCAAAGTGAATATACATTGTTTTATCTTTGTTTTAGATAAAGAAGTATAACACGAATAATGAATATATTAGGGGAAAAATTAGACCTTCATGTCTTAAAATATCATTTTAGTATTGTATATATTCTTATTCTAAGTGAAATAAATATCTACATAAAACACATAGCATATTGCAATGCAGTACGGATGGCTAGTGAAAACACCATTTTCAATTTTAATAAAGTGATACGGTAGAAATAAAAAAATAAATAAAATAAGAGAGTAGATATGTACATTTGTTTTTGCCTTTTTTCTTAAAAAAAAACCTCCTCCCCTCCTTGTTTATTTTCTGATGACATACTGGAGTGTGTGGATGGCCTTTGGGGGACAAGAGAAAGAGATGCTGCCTAGGAAACAATCAGGCAAAAGAAACCAACAGTCAAAAAAGTAGAAACCTAGAAATGACCCACATTAATTGATCAGATGATTAAAAGTAGGAGTGGGAAATTTGTACTTTCAGACTTGCAAAATTCTGTTAATGTAGCCTTTCAATTAAGTAGAATTAGCCCATCTAGTCTTGTTTCCTGTCTCATTTACCTGGGGGGAACTGACAAACAGGCCATTTGAGCATTAATATGCTCTCCTGATGTTTTGTTCACTGATCTATGCTAATCAGGATTAAAGAGCAGCTGGAGAGTTCTGTCAAAGCCTGGTCAAAATCCTTTTCAGCAGGAAATAAACTTCTTCCCTTCACCTCAGCTATCATACTGGGTGTCATTGTTAGCATCAAAGTAAGTATGGACATCATGCTTCACATCAGCTATGATTTCTCTCTTCTGTTCCCCTTACTTTGACTCCTAAAAAGAGAAGGATTGCCAAAGCTACCTCTACCTTCGAGGTATCATAGCAGAGCTCCATTGGGATCTGGAAAAGAAACTGAAAGCAGAGCATCTTATGCTCACCACTGTTTGAAGATCTTCATAGAACTCAATAGATTTACCTTGCCCCCTACCAATCAGTAATTGTGCTTACTTAAATGGATTCAGATAGCAATTCCATTTGTCCTGCTGGGGCCAATATTTTAAAATGTCAGAGTAAAGAAACCTATTCTTATCTTCATTCTCTTTATCTCCACTCATGATGACACTTGAAGCAAATTTCCTTAAGCTGCTGACAAAACCAGACCTGCTTTTCACTAACTGATGATTGTCTTTTAATCAGCTGTGCCCTATCATTTATTGTGGGGGAGTACTGGAAAGGGAAAAAGGGACAGTGACTCCCTGATTCTGCCAGAGAATTGAGAAAGTAGTATGATATACAATGTGCCGCCATTGCCCTCATAATCTGATTGTTTAAAATCATACTGCATGGAGCATAATCATCTACTGTACATTGGGTGGTAATATAATATAGCATTGGGTGGTAATATAATATAATCTCTAGGAAGCACCATATGTTAAGTGGAAAGTAGCACCAAATACTGTATGCAATGCCACAAACACCAGAAACTACTTATAGGAAAAGATTATTTTCCCCCTAATTCTAACCCTCAAATATGGTTGGTCTGCATGTAGGCAGAAGTACTAAATCCATGTTGTTACAATAATGGCCAATTTATTTATTTATTTAATTTGTTTGCTGCCTATCTCGCCTTGGGGCCATTCTGTATGCTACATTTTTTCATGGAACATTTAGTTGAGATGTCACCATACATTTGTTAATGAGTGGTTGGCCCTGATTTGGGGTTTGGAGCTTTGCTTGATAGACTCAAGCTCCCCAGTTGAGAGATAGCAACGCTGTCAAAGTGTCATGTGAAGAGCACTGGAAAACAATTGCAAAGATCTCTGCAGCTTGTTTATTGG
>NW_015387156.1:0-5743 GCF_001527695.2 Protobothrops mucrosquamatus
ACTGACAATATCTCCCCAATAACAAAATTAGCAACATGAGCCAACAGAGATTCTATAGGGCATCGTACACAAAAACCTAGCTGAAATGAATACCTAAAGTTAACTAGCAGCAGGGTGAAAGGAGAATTGAGGGAGGACTATTCTCTCAAAATCTTAGCTGTAAAGAAAAAGAGTAGACATTAGAAGTTAGGACAAAGAGGAAAATCAAGGAAGACTTTTTCCAACAAAGAACATAAACAGGCAAGTTTCCAAGACTCAGGGGGGAAAAAGCAGTGATGGCAGCCCAGTTCGCCAACCTTTAAAAATAAAACAAGTAGGAAAGAAGGGAGGAGAGATGAATGAAGAAGAGAAAAAAAGGGATCAGAAGGACTGACAATGTAAGCAGCTTCAGTGATTATTTTGGCTACCACCTTCCCTGTAACTGGAGAGAAGAAAATTTCAGGTATGGTGAAATTTGCAACTGGAACTTACTTAATTCAGGAACATTAAAACACACAGGATTGGAATTAAGGCTTGAATTGACTCATTTTTCAATACAAAGTCGTTGCAAAAGTCATTAGGCATATGTTAACAGGAAAGCTCCTTATAAAGATTGTAGAACAAGCAGCTACTTAGAAGATTTAACGTAGTAGATACTGAATGTTAGGTTGTTTTGACTGTTCTACATTAAAGTATAGAGAGAAATCATGTTGGTAAGATTCCCACTTATCTGAAATATTTTCTCCCTATCACCCTGCTTTGGTTTCCAAACTTAAGTATGAATTTGATGCCGCTGTGGAGTTAAACCAGGAACAGAAGTTTCTAATAGCAGTTACTTTTCCTATGGCCAAATCTAGTACAACACATGCTGTTTGGCAGGCCAAATTTTATCAAATGTTATCCATTTCTCTGATGCTTCTGAGTTAAATAAATTTGAACTATTAGAAAAAAGTACAGAGGAAATTGCTGGAAATGATATGAATTGGCCCCATTTTAACTTTCAAAAAAGTCACAGGAGAACTAAGTTTACCATGAAGAGTGAAAGTAATCAGACTGGATTTCTGCAAAAATTTGGCTAGTAATATTTTTCTACTTGTTTGGTTTTATTCAGTTATTAAAAGTTAAATAAATAAGTACCACAGACATATGTTTGCTTCAGACCATGTTACCTTGACAATGAGCCAATGGAGTCTTCAGTAATATGAAGATATGAGAGGACCACAGAAAATATACTTATTTGGCAAAGAAATATTATTTATCTGAGATACTAAAATCTCCCAGAATCACTTAAGATCAAGAGGTAAATCCTCAACAATCTGTTAATTATGCTGGATGGAATTAACTCACTGGAATATCTATGGAGATTCTCAGTCATCCAGGTCAAGGTTATCCCAAAGGTGGTTTTTTCAAAAGGCAACTGGACAGTCCAGTTGCCTTTTGAAAAAAACCACCTTTGAGATAACTTATTGGAAATTTCAAATCGGCAATCAGGAATTCAAATGAATTTAATAGTTGCTGCTAAAAGAGTAGACACAGAAAGTGAAAATTAGCAAATGTCTGTATCATTTAGATTTAATCATGTGTTCACAGGAACCCAGCATGTCAGGTGAGATTAGTTTATCGTGTCACATGAACACCAGTAATTCATTAATTTCTTTTTCTTGACATGCTCCAGCAAGTACATTATTAATTTATTTTTAGTTAGGGTTACAGTCTAAGTCAGTGATGGCGAACCTTTTAGAGACCGAGTGCCCAAACTGCAACCCAAAACCCACTTATGTATCGTCAAGTGTCAGGTGGGTGTGGCCCATTGGGTGGGCATGGCCCATTGGGTGGGCGTGGCTGCTGTGGTAACAGCAGACTGGATGGGACTAAAAAGTTCAATCAATTCCAACTTTGCAAGATCTTTTTTTTTCCTGGAGAAGTTGAAATTGACTGATTGATTGAACCTTTTTTTTGCACATGGCGACAGAGGCCTAAAGCGAAAAAGTTTTATAAAACCGAGCTGAAAGCCTAGGACTGGGGCGACGGCGCGTGTGCCCACAGAGAGGGCTCTGAGTGCCACCTCTGGCACCCGTGCCATAGGTTCGCCACCACTGGTCTAAGTTCTTGAAGTGATTAATATGAAACTTTCAACTGACTTTCCACTGGAAGAAGCTAAAGAGGACTTAGTTTCTTCAAAGTTATAATGGAGTAGAGGGAAAGAATGCGATATACAAAATTTCTGTTCTATCACAAGCTGACATATTAAGGGAATGGAAAGATTAAGTTCTAACTACATTCTATTTCATAACTATAAGTCAGACTTTTACAAAGAATATATTATGACTTTAAAATGCAGAGACATTTTGATAGTGAAATGCTGTGACTGGATCTGGACCTTTAATATTCATATATTCGGATTTTTCTTTATAACAGGAAGGGCTGAAAAGGTTTCTAACAACATTAGACTCATGTAATCTAATATGTCTGGAAGGTTATGCTTTCAGCAAGATGGTAACATTGGGAAATAAGTCATATTACTCATGAATACTTAGAATTGCCTTTATTCGTAGAAAAAAAATATTAGAACAAAGACAGGTAACATGATTCTTATAAGTAGAAACAATGAATCATGCTAAATAAAATTTGTATTAAAAATTAGGCTGGAATACACATTCGGAGTGATTTTTCCAGCAGAATGTTGGAACACCCAGTACGTGCCATTATAAATCTCTCGCCTTCTTAAAGAAATAGCTTTTTACCACCAGCTTCATTCGCATTGGAAAATGCTGCCCATTCTATGTCAAAAGATTTTTTAAAAATTCCCTTGTGAACTCGTTCTTGTAACAATTTGATGTGGCATTTGGGTTTCTATTGACCAAAAATACAAAGGTTCATAGATCAGTGAAAGTATAAAAGTACAGGGGACAGAGATCTAGTCCCTTCTGAAATGCACTCTTAACATTTTGTCTTACTCTGTTTAATTGATGCTTTGTAGCGCTGTAGTCCGGAAGAAAAGTGTTTTTTTTTTTTTTTGCTGTGATGCTACTATCACTTTCATCTGTAAGGGAAATATCTGTGTATTTCTGATAAGTAAAATAGGATTTATACAAGAAGTGATAGGAATGGAAAATATTAACCTAATGGATTCTCGGTATAACATTAAAATCCTATTTGTACTTTGGTTTAGTTTTTTTTATTATCTAGTTCTTAGTATTACTATTTGTTTATATTTATAAATCTAAACTTTCAGACATTTTTATTTTTTATATTTAGAAAGAATAGCACTTAGGTTAGGGCAGTTCAGCAAATATTAAATCAAATTTTGTTCAGTGTCTTTTCCCAGGACATATTACATGGATAAAATAGAAATATTTATAATTCAGGATTGAACTGTGAGGTTAGGGTTAGGACTACTTTTTGAGCTTGGTTGTTTTCTTGCAGACACACTGATCATGTTACCTAGTTAGGTAATGAAATGTATGCAAGAAAACAACCAAGCTCAGAGAGCACCAAAGATCCCATATTAGATGGTTTTCGATTGGTTGAAAATAAAGTTTAAAGCTAAGCATTGAAAGTTAGCCTCTCTCCAGCTGATCAGCTCTATTTACTTGAATAATTCATGTAGAGGGGTTTCATTTACTGGATATGTAAACAAGTATCCATCCTATGAACATTTTTTTAAAAAAAAAAATCCACTTACTCATTCAAAGGCATTTCTTAACAATGAGATATTCTGCAAATCATCTGTTACTTTCTCTAATTTGTCATATGAATAAGCGAAAGATTGCTTGAGATCTTTGGAAAATCTGTGCTTGAAGTATTGCCAATGGACAGCATCTGTGGATAGAGAATTATCCAAGGAAGGGTCTTCTTAGTTGTGGTGCCCAGAGTTTCAGGTGTCATGGAAGCTGAGAAAGGTGCAGTTAGAGGAACAAATGTTCTCTTCTTTCAATTATTAGTAATTACTTGCTGGATTAAACATCTTTCATATAGACAGGAGGAAACTTGTGTCCTTAGATGGAAGATGCTGGATTCAAGCCATTGTCATTTGTGAAAATTGCAGGTGTATTATATTGCATAGTTAAATGAGGTTGAGGTCAAACTTTAATGTTTAGAGCAGGGGGGTCAAACTGCTGGCCCGCGGGCCGGTTTCATCATACCGAAGCCGCGCCCACCCCATTGCCGGCAATGCAAAAAGAGTCGCGATACGTCACGACATGTCACGTGACATGGCAAATTTGACATCCGTGATTTAGAGATTAGCAACATTGTCTTTGGAAAAGCCATATAGGCAACTATAGAAATGTTTCATCCACACCTAGATAAAATCACTTATTTAAAAAAACACACAAAAAGCAACATCAGGGAACAATATTGAATAAGCTTTAAACCAGAATTATGCTGCAGGGACAAAAATCTTCATATTGTCTGAAAAACAAAATCTTTTCTGATACATTTATCGGAGTTGGCAAAATACTAAGGAGTAGAAGTCTTCCACCAAGACATCATCATCATCATTGTTTGAATATAAAAATTTGAAGTGGTCCAGTGAATTAGAACATTTTACTATTGCTCAGATGGTGTAGTGTAGTACAGTGCTACACTATACATATATACATACACAGTGTAGTGCAGTTTTTATTTTTTATATTTTATTGATCTTTCTGTGAACCGCCCAGGATTATTGTATATAGAATAGACCAGGGGTCTTTAAACTTGGCCCTTTTATGACTTGTGGACTTCAACTCCCAGAATTCCTCAGCCAGGCACGCTGGCTGAGGAAATCTGGCCTGGCTGAGGAATTCTGGGAGTTGAAGTCCACAAGTCATAAAAGGGCTAAGTATGAAGACCCCTGGGATAGACAGTCATATGAGTCAAGAAAGGAAGGAAGGAAGGAAGGCTCCATCCTGCAACAACTTATAGTTACTGCTACAGCAGCAAGCCCAGCAATGAAAATGCACAACAGATTGCTTCTGGTTGTGGCAATACCAGTTGTATTAAAGCTAGGAAAATCCATCCTCTCTCAAGCTTTTCATCAACTCATGTGCAACCTAGCCATCTAGGACATATCTGATGCTACATTCCCAGGACAGTTGATTCCCAAATTAGTGTAATGCTAAGCAGAGCAGAATTCTCAACCTTCAGGCAGGAGTCCTTGACTATTATTAATATATGAAACTTCTTGTACTTTTGACAACATTGTAAAGTTCTTAAAGAAGGAGAAGATAAGATTGTGAACTTTAGCACCTCAGATTGTCATTGAGTGTGTTAGAGCTATTGTGGTTGGGTCATTGAGGTGTAATAGTTGTAATGTTGAACTAGAACTGAATGTATTCAGGTTCAATTCCTTATTTGGCTATGGGTAAATGTATAAATCACGGTTCTTTTAAAATTACAGATTCAATAGTTTTTATCCAATACATTAAGGCAAATTTTATAGATTTGTAGAACAAGCTAAGCCAAAACCAAACAAGTTACAGCATGTCATAGTGTGATGTGAACTGAGCATTCTTTGAGAAAATGGTAATGGTGCAAGTGAAATGTCGGCACCTTTTCATAACTAAAATCAGAAGTCAATTTTAACTTAATGCATTTTACTTTGATAGTCTGTGATATCTTTATCCATATTTGGTTAGATGATTCATGTACACTAATTTTAATTCAGCATAAGAGCTTGAAGGTGGCAGCCTATTTCTTCAGCTGCCAAAACTGCTGGCAGCAGGAAGTACAAGGCAATTAAGAGAATGTTTACTTTCAATAAGCACTGTTTAAAAAACCC